>NC_133797.1:905000-981783 GCF_043250625.1 Sebastes fasciatus | reverse complement strand
CAAATGAGGCGCTAAAACCATCGAAGCTCCAGAGACACTTAAACACAAAGCACCCAGGATGCGTCGAGAAGCCAAAAGAATATTTCCTAAGGAAAAGGGACGGGCTTCAGGCACAACAGAAAGTCATCACAACATTAACAACTCAGTCAAAAGCCACTTTGAAAGCTAGCTATATGGTTGCTGCTCGTGTAGCTCGTATCAAGAAACCCTTTACGAATGCAGAGGAGCTTATTTTGCCAAGCGCTGTGGATATGTGCCGAGAGTTACTGGGGGAATTCAGTCAATACCCCTCTCAAATGACACCGTGAGCAGAAGAATTATTGACATGAGTGATGACATCGAATGCCAACTTCTAGAAGGAATAAAGGCAAGCCCATACTTTGCCATACAGCTGGACGAGTCGACTGACGTTAGCAATGCTGCTTTATTGTTAGTTTTTGTAAGATACTGCAAGGACAGTAATCTTCACGAGGATCTATTTTTTTGCAAGGAGCTTCCAACAAGAACAACGGCAGATAATGTAATGCGCTGCCTTAATGATTACTTCACCGAAAAAGGTCTTGATTGGAAATACTGTACAGGTGTTTGCACAGACGGCGCTGCATCAATGATGGGAAGACATCGTGGTGTTGTAAAACAGATCCAGGAGATGTTGTAAAACAGAGGTGTTGTAAAACAGATCCAGGAGAGGGCGCCAGACGCCAAGTGGACGCACTGTTTCTTACATCGGGAAAGTCTAGCTACAAAGCAGATGTCACCAGAACTGCATGAAGTCATGAACGTGGCTGTGAAAACTGTTAACTATATTAAGAAAAAATGCACTCAACTCAAGGTGTTTTGCTGCTTTGTGTGAAAGACTTGATGCAGATCATTTGCAGCTGTTGTACCACAGTGAAGTAAGGTGGCTTTCAAGGGGACGTGTGCTTAATCGCCTTTTTGAACTGAGAGAAGAAGTGCACACATTTCTGGAAGAGCAGCACTCCCCTCTTGCTGAGCATTACACTGATGGTAACTTTTGTGCAAAACTGGCCTACTTATCAGATATATTTGACCAGTTAAATCAGCTCAATATATCAATGCAAGGCAGAAACAGCACAGTGTTTTTGGTTTCAGACAAAATTGAGGGCTTCAAGAAAAAACTTATTCTGTGTAACAGAAGAGTCAAGGAGGGATGATTTGACGTGTTTTCACTCCTAAGTGAAACTTTGGAAGCCACTCCTCATGTCAACATATCCAGTGTTATAACCCAGCATTTGACTCAGTTGTCAGGAAAGTTTACAGACTACTTCCCAGAAGATGCACGAGATGGAAACCTTTGGATTTTGGACCCTTTCTCTGTGGATCCTGCTTCAGAAGACATAGCTCTCTCCACTGTATTGGAAAATGAACTGATGGAACTATCAGCAGACAGCAGCCTGAAGCTTCAGCTCACACAAGTTGACCTTGCTTCATTCTGGATACTGGCTGCCAGTCAATATCCCTCTCTGTCAAAATGGGCAATCAAATTTCTGTTGCCTTTCACCACCACCTATTTATGTGAGTCAGGGTTTTCCATTGTGACTGTCACAAAATCAAAGGCAAGGAACAAACTGAAAGCAACTTTGAATGCTACTCTGCGTGTCAGCCTCTCACCCATCCCACCACGACTTGATCTCATTATTTCCCAGAGGCAAGCCCAAGTGTCTCACTGAGGGTAAGCAGAATATGTATTTTGGTCATTACAGCTGACAGTGGCATAACACATATCTACAGCCCAGTTTATTATTTGTTGTATAAACATAGGTTAGGTTTTTTACTCATTTATTTGGGAAGGTGGTCCTCGGAAATGTTTTGACAATCACAACTGTGCCTTCAGTTGCAAAAGGTTGAGAACCCCTGCCCTACACCACTTTCAATAACTGTAGAACAGTCCTGTATGCCAAATAGAATCAAAAGCTTTTTGGAAGTCAATAAAACAGGCATACATTTAGGTTTTATTTTGGTTTATATGTTTATTAATCAGGGTGTGTAGGGTGTAAATATGATCAGTTGTGCAATGTTTTGACTCAAGACATGAGTCAAGACATTGTGCTTGGTAAGGAAGTTCAAAAGTCTGGCATTCATGATACTACAGAAAACCTTCCCCAGATTACTGTTCACACAGATGCCTCGGTAATTGTTAGGGTCAAATTTGTCTCAGTTTTTGTAGATGGGGGTTATGAGTCCTTGATTCCAGATGTCAGGAAAATAACCTACACTCAGAACCAAATTAAATAGTTTTAATATAGCCAATTGGAATTTCTTGTTTATGGGTTTGAGAATTTGGTTCAAGATGCCATCAGGCCCACATGCTTTTTTAGGTTTGAGGGCCTGTAATTTTTCATGGAGCTCTTGCTCAGTAATTGGGGAGTCTAATGGATTTTCGTTGTCTTTTATAGCTAGTTCCAATTTAGTCAACTTCTCATGAATTTGTGATTGCTCTGTGTTTGCATTAATTTGAACGGTATGGTATAGTGTTTTAAAATGAGTTGTCCATATGTCACCGTTTTGTATAGCCAATTCCTCATGTTATTATTCAGTTTTTTCCAATTTTGCCAGAAGTTGTTTGTGTTGATGACCTCCTCAATTACTGTCAGTTGCTGTTTGTTGTTTGTGTTGATGACCTCCTCAATTATTGTCAGTTGCTGTTTGTTGAATTGCTCTTTTTTGAGTCTGAGTGTACGTTTGTAGAGTTTTAGGGTCTCACAATAATGAAGGCGTAGATCAGCATTATTGGGGTCTCTGTGTTTTTGGTTTGATAACATCCGAAGCTTTTTCCTAATAGTTCTACAGTCTGTATCAAACCAGTTGTTTTTGGTTTCTTCATGGTTACTTTCAGTTGAGCTGTTTTTGCAGTTTGCCTGATTATATTGTTAATATTTTTCACTGCTAGATTGAGGCCTTCTTTATTGTAAGAGTATGTGGAGTTCAGAAAGTTATCTAAAAGTGTTTGGATTTTGGAGTTATTGATTGCTTGCTGGTATTGTTCTGCACTGTTTTGGTCCCATCTGTATGAATTTCTAATGTTGTACAGCTTACTGGCTTGCGTGTGAATTATCTGTATGTCTGATCTTTGATAAACAGCGTTATTTGACTGTGATCAGACAGAGGGGTTAGTGGTTTGACTGTGAATGAGCTGAGAGAGGAAGGGTCGATGTCTGTCATCATATAATCTACGGTGCTGTGGCCAAGAGGTGAGCAACAGGTAAATCTACCCAGGCTGTCCCCCCTTACCCTACCGTTGACGAAGTACAGACTGAGGCTTCGACAGAGCTGCAGGAGGTCCCCCCCGTTCCTGTGGGGGAGAGTGAGAGTGTCTGACATGTTCTGATTTAGGATGAAATTGTTCTGATTTAGGATGAAATTGTCCTCTTTGGGTCAGTGAGGTCAGCTAGTGTTCCTGTGCGTGCGTTTGTGTCCCAGCGATGAGCACATTTCCCTGGGCCTGGAAATGGCTCGTCTCTTTCTCAAGGATGGAAAAGGTGTCATCTGAGAAATAGGAGGATTCGGAGGGGGGATATATATTTCACAAAGAAACACATCCTTATCAATTGATAGGAGCTCCTTCTTTAGTTTTAGCCAAATGTGGTATTTGTCAAGTTTGAGGGACTCGATTAGATTTTGTAGGTCAGATTTGTACCAGATGATTAATCCTCCAGATCCTCTACCTTTGTTAATGTAGCTGTGTTTTTGAGATGGAAATATTATTTCTCTATAATTTTTTGGACAGTGGGTGACAGTGTCTGCTTTACACCATGTCTCCTGCAGAATGATGATGTCCACATCTTTAAGGTTTGTTTTGAAGGAGTTAAACTCTTCAGCCCGAAGGCTGAGTTCCACATGCATATAGACAGGGATTTCATTACAAAGAAGAGAAAGAGTACAGTTAAGATAGTAACTTTTGTATTGTTAAGAGAGATGTAAACATCAAACAATATAAAACATCATTAAAGGCATTTGTTTGAGTGATGTGTTTATGTATTTATAAATGTGTGTGTGCATGTATGTATGCACGCGTGTATCTGTATACAGTGGAGGAAATAAGTATTTGATCCCTTGCCGATTTTGTAAGTTTGCCCACTTACAAATAAAAGAACGGTCTATAATTTTAATGGTAGGTTTATTTTAACAGTGAGAGACAGAATATAAAAAAAAATCCAGAAAATCACATCATATAAAAGTTATAAATTGATTTGTATTTTATTGTGGGAAATAAGTATTTGATCCCCAAGCAAAACATGACTCAGTACTTGGTGGAGAAACGTTGTTGGCAAGCACAGAGGTCAGACGTTTCTTGTAGATGGTCACCAGGTTTGCGTACATCTCAGGGGGGACTTTGGTCCACTCCTCTTTACAGATCATCTCCAAATCCTTAAGGTTTTCGAGGCTGTCGCTTGGCAACTCGAAGCTTCAGCTCCCTCCACAGATTTTCTATGGAATTAAGGTCTGGAGACTGGCTAGGCCACTCCATGACCTTAATGTGCTTCTTCTTGAGCCACTCCTTTGTTGCCTTGGCCGTATGTTTTGGGTCATTGTCGTGCTGGAAGACTCATCCACGTCCCATTTTCAGTGTCCTGGCTGAGGGAAGGAGGTTGTCGCCCAACATTTCACGGTACATGGCCCCCGTCCATCCTCCCTTCGATGCGGTGAAGTCATCCTGTCCCCGTAGCAGAGAAACACCCCCAAAACATAATGTTTCCACCTCCATGCTTGACGGTGGGGATGGTGTTCTTGGGGTTATAGTCAGCATTTCTCTTCCTCCAAACACGGCGAGTCGAGTTGATGCCAAAGAGCTCGATTTTGGTCTCATCTGACCACATCATCTTCTCCCAAGCCTTCTCTGAATCATTCAGGTGTTCATTGGCAAACAGACGGGCCTGTACATGTGCCTTCTTGAGCAGGGGGACATTGCGGGCGCTGCAGGATTTTAATCCATTACTGCGTAGTGTGTTACCAATGGTTTTCTTGGAGATTGTGGTCCCAGCTGTCTTGCGATCATTAAGAAGTTCCTCCCGTGTATTTCTGGGCTGATCCCTCACCCTACCTACCCCATGAGACGAGATCTTGCGTGGAGCCCCAGACCGAGGGCGATTGATGGTCATTTTGTGTTTCTTCCATTTCCGAATAATGGCACCAACAGTTGTCTCCTTCTCACAAAGCTACTTGCTGATGGTCTTGTAGCCCATTCCAGTCTTGTGCAGGTCTACAATCTTGTCCCTGACGTCCTTAGACAGCCCTTTGGTCTTGCCCATGGTGGAGAGGTTGGAATCTGATTGTGGACAGGTGTCTTTTATACAGGTAATGAGTTGAGACAGTTGTCTTTTATACAGGTCACGAGTTGAGATTCGGAGTACTTTCTTAAAGCGAGAGGACTAATCTAACCGGTCTGTGGGGGCCACAATTCTTGTTGGTTGCTAGGGGATCAAATACTTATTTCCCACAATAAAATACAAATTAATTTATAACTTTTATATGATGTGATTTTCTGGATTTTTTTTTTAATATTCTGTCTCTCACTGTTAAAATAAACCTACCATTAAAATTATAGACCGTTCTTTTCTTTGTAAGTGGGCAAACTTACAAAATCGGCAAGGGATCAAATACTTATTTCCTCCACTGTATATACGTATGTGTGTGTGTATGTGTGTGTGTGTGTGTGTGTGTACAGCTCCAATGGTGAAGCTGATGGGGTTGAAAGAACAATATATTGTAAACAATGAAAAATATGTAACATTCTTTCAAAGTTAGAACAATACAAAGACTGTGTGTGCGCGTGTGTCTGTGTGTGTGTGCGTGTGTGTCTGTGTGTGTGTCTGTGTGTGTGTGTCTCTGTGTGTGTGTCTCTGTTGGTGTGTGTGTGTGTGTGTGTGCTTGGTTTTGTTTTGTTCTAATACTAGTTCAGCTTAGTGCAGATGTACTGAAGGAGCCAAACAAGCTGTCATTTTATGGTCAAAAACACAGATATGAACATTGTTGTGTTTTGTGTCTATATGATATGATTAAAAAAAAACTATAAAACGGTCACTGTATCCTGACAGTAGTGCATGAGACATGAGAAAAATCATGTGTCCTCTGTGTCCGCCGGTGCTCCTAACGGCATCTGCAAGATTTCACAGACTGGAGGAAAACAACCAATCAGAGCCGAGCTGGAGCCTTGCCGTCTCTGAGCAGCTGTCAATCACTCACAAACTTTGATCAAATATGAATCAATATTCTGTTATTGTAACGCCTATTTCTCTCCTCAGATGTTCTCAGAATCATGTACTGTTTAGCTGTAAAATGAGAAAGCATACACGCGAGCACGCGCCCTACAAATCAGGTAGACACAAACAGAGCGCGAGAGATGCAGGTGTGTAAACAACAGTGAGCTCGTGGTGTGTTTGTTGTCCCTTTATGAAGGGAGGACCCCGACATCACCCATTCCACTCTATCTAGGGGAGAGAGAGAGAGAGGGAGGGAAGGAGAGAGAGAGAGGGAGAGAGAGAGAGACAGAGAGAGAGAAAGAGAGGGAGAGATAGAGAGAGAGAAAGAGGGAGGGAGAGAGAGAGAGGGAGAGAGAGAGGTGGGAGAGAGAGGGGGAGATAGAGAGAGACAGAGAGAGAGTGAAAGAGAGAGAGGGAGGGAGAGAGAGGGAGGGAGAGAGAGGGAGAGAAAGAGAGAGAGAAGAGAGAGAGAGAGAGAGAGAGAGAGAGAGAGAGAGAGAGAGAGAGAGAGAGAGTGAGAGAGAGAGGGAGAGAGAGAGGGAAAGAGAGAGAGAGAGAGTGAAAAAGAGACAGAGAGGGAGAGAGAGAGAGAGATAGAGAGAGAGGGAGGGAGGGAGAGAGAGAGGGAGGAGAGAGAGGGAGAGATAGAGAGAGGGAGGGAGAGAGAGATAGAGAGACTTTTGATGTTATTTAATTAAACATCGCACTTAAAACCCCGCGGTTGAAAGCAACCTAGGGGGGGAAAAGATTGAAAAAATACACACCTAAAAACAGCCCAACTCATTCACCCGTCCACACACCTTCACTCACACATCCACTCACCCAGAAACTCCCACCATTCCAACCCACTGGAATCACCCCAAAACCACAGAACCGTTCTGTTCGCCCTTACACAGAACCCCAGTCCACCTAACAAACATAGAACATTACACAATTCAATACACAAAAACGTAGCAACCAGTTTCCCAGCGTGTGAACCAGCAGCTCGTACCAGTTCACATACATATAGTCAATCCCCCCCCCCCCAACAGTACACACTGCCCCTTCAACCCCCCACACACTCTGAAACCCCACCATGTCATTGACCAGCATGTAGTATGCATATTCTGCTCTAAGGCGCGCAGAGACCAGCCCCCTGAACAACATCACTGGGTCAACAGGCCCACTCCCCTTCACCTGGTTCCTCCTGGTCAGCCATGTGGCCAGTTTGGCCTGACCAAACAGGAAGTTTAGCAGCACACATTTCACCCTCTTTCTGAATGAGTACATTGGTCCCAGAATATACAGACCCACAGAGAAAACCTCCCCCAGCTTACCACAGAGCACCTTCACAACATCAAGCAGAGGTGCAACACAGTTACATTGAACAAACACATGTATGACAGTCTCAGGTACATCACAGAAGGGGCACCCCCCACCCACAGTTGAGTCAACCTTTGCCAGGAAGGTGTTTGTTGCCAGGGCCCCATGTATGACCCTCCACTGTAGATCTCCTGACCTCTTTTGGAGAGGAAGCTTATAGAACACCCTCCACCTGAACCCTGCCATGCTCTGCCCACCCAGAACTCCCTGCCACTCATGTTCCTTCACCTCCTGCAGAGCCCTGAGGTTCCTGATCTTCACCAGTGCAGCGTAAAGCATCTTCCCTTTCATCTCCCTAAAGATGCCCAGGCTCGGAGTGGCAAAGGTCAGCAGCTTCCCCCGTTCTTCCTGCCAGTCACCCGTCAGGGCGGCCACCTCTACCGAGGGGAAACAGGGAGGCTCCTCCTCCCCCCGCGGCTGATTGAACCAGTCCAGCACTGGCCCAGACAGCGAACCCAGCACCTCTCCCCTCAGCCTCTCCAGCAGTCTCAGGGATTTCAGTCCAGTCTGTTGTGCCAGGTCAAACGGGGTCTTCCATCCCCCGGTCCCCGTCTGCCTCAGGTGGCTAAGTGTTGTAATACCACCGGACATAGTCCGGTTTCTGATGGTGGCTGTCTGCACTGATCGCAGTGGAATGAGTGGGTTGTTGAAAATTGGCTCCTCCCAAACCCATGGTGTTGGCTCCATACCTGCTCTCCGTGTGGCGTTAAAGAGCGACCACGTCTTCAACATCTCTCCATAGTAGTCAGGCAGCTCCGCAGTGCTCAGACCTTCATGGGTCATCAGGAAATACTGCCGATCCAGCCCCAAACCGCCAGCCCTCCTCAGCAAAGCCTGTGCCGGCTCCTACCAGCACACGTCGGTCCTGTACAGCAACCGTTGTGCAGCCTGAAGTCTGAAGGCAGCTGCTCTGCTCTCGAGCTCCACCAGGCCCTGCCCTCCCTCCTGTACTGGTAAATACAGGACCGCAGCCTTTAGCCAATGGTGTCCCGTCCAGAAGAAATCCACCAGCCTCCTTTGGACCTCCTGCAGAAAACCCCGAGGAGGAACCAATACAGCCAGCCGATGCCACAAAGACGAAGCTGCCAGGTTGTTCATGATGAGCACTCTCCCTCGATATGACACCTGGGAGAGCAGCCACTTCCACTTCGACAACCTTCCTTCCACCGACTGCAGCATCCCTTCCCAGTTCTTCTTGACGCACCATGTCCTGCCTCCAGTCCCCACATAACAAAGCCTCACTCTTAGCCCAATTAAGTCTCGCTGAGGATGCTCTCTTATAGGTCTGGAGGCTGTTCTCCAAGGCCTGTACGTCCTGCCTGTCTCTTACCAGTACTGAGATGTCATCCGCATAAGCCGAGACCATTACAGGGGTGTTAAAACCGAGCTCCACCACTCTCACTCCTTGCAACCTCTTGCGTATCATCACTAGCAGTGGTTCAATAGCCAGAGTATACAGTAGCCCCGAGAGAGGGCATCCCTGCCTTACACCTCGCCCCACCTCTACAGGCCTACTCAGCCCCCCCCCTACCTTAACTAAACATGAGGCCCCAGCATACAACACTTTAACCCCTGTAATGAACCTTTCCCCACATCCAAAAGCAGACAGTGTTTTAAACAGGTACCCATGATCCACCCTGTCAAATGCCTTCTCTTGATCGAGGGCTAACAGACCAAAGTTTACATTTGATAGTCGAGCCAAGTCCAACATGTCGCGTAGTAGGTGGAGATTGTCTATCATTGAGCGACCTGGTACACAGTATGATTGGTCCTTGTGCACAATTGAGTCCAATAAGTTCTTGAGTCTATTGGCAAGGCTCTTAGAATAGATTTTAAAATCCGCACAGAGCAATGCCAGAGGTCTCCAGTTCCTCAAGTCGCTCAAATCCCCTTTTTTTGGCAGAAGAGCCAGAACCGCCCGACGGCAGCTCAGCGGTAACTCCCCTGCTTCCACACATTCGCAAAGTACTTCAAATAAGTCTGTTCCAAGTATTGCCCAGAACTTTTTGTAGAAATCCACCGGCAGGCCGTCGATCCCCGGGGCCCTCCCAGGGGCCATTTGAGAGACAGCCTCACTCAGTTCCTGTAGGGTAATGGGCAAGTCCATACTAGTCTTTTGAGACTCAGAGAGTCTTGGTAGGCCCTCCAGCAAGGTTCCAGTGCACACATTGTCACAAGTTTCAGCAGAAAATAAATCCCCATCAAATTTTGCAGCCCCCTCTCGCATTTCACCCATAACCGAGGTTACCCTCCCATCAGCCAGACGCAGACAGTGCATCTGCTTATCCTCCCCATGTTTTCTCTCTAACCCGAAGAAGAACGCACTGGGGGCATCCATCTCTCTCAGCATGGAGAACCTCGACCTCACAAGAGCCCCTTTTGCCCGCTCTTGGAGATATGCCCCAAGGTCTCTACGCAGTTCAGTGAGATTTTTTTGCATTCCTGCTGTGTTGTGACTTACCAGCTCATCTTCAATCCTACTTATGCTACTTTCCAGGCCACCCAACACCCTTTTGACCTCAGCCGTGGAAAAAGCAGAGTATTGCTGGCAAAAGTGTCTGATGTGGGCCTTACCGGCATCCCACCACAAACATAATGAGACAAATTCTCCTCTCCTGGCCCTCCACCTACTCCAAAACTCCTCAAAGCTTGAGCAAAAGGAGGCATCTTGAAAAAGCTTGGTGTTCAGCTTCCAGTATGGAGACCTCAGAGGGCCTGGGGTAATGGAGAGGTGAGCCAGTGCCAGATGGTGGTCCGAGAAACCAGACGGTATTATGCTCACTTTGACCAGCTTATTACTATGCTGTTTCCAAATGTAGATGCGGTCTAGCCGTGCTGCACTGACCCTATCTGACCCGACCTTTAACCAAGTATATTTTTTGGCATCTGGATGATGGAGCCTCCAGGTGTCTATCAGATCTTTACTTAAAACAATGTCTCTTAAAACCCCAGCAGCACCCACATGTGGCTCCACCCCCCTTCTGTCTAAAAAGGGGTTAATCGTGCAGTTCCAGTCCCCCCCCATCACTAAAACCTCATCCATCCCCACCAAATCCAATTCCTGTCGCAAAGCCCCAAAGAGAGCTCCGCGCTCCCTTCCTGTATTAGGCGCATACACATTTACAAACACAAAGGATTTACTCCTGATGTTAGCCCTGACCACCAACAGCCTCCCCTTGGACACTTCCTTATGGGAGGTGATGTTTAGTCCAAGACCTGGCGAGAATAGAACAGCGACACCAGCGCTAAGATTGGTGCCATGACTTAAAACCTGTGCTCCTTTCCACCAGACCCCCCAGTCCACTTCATTTTTTACATCACTGTGGGTTTCTTGTAAGAACAATACATTAACATGTTTTTGATTTACAAATTCTGCCAACACAGCCCTTTTCCCCTGGTCTCTGGCGCCGTTAATGTTGAGAGTGCCTATACGTAAAACGTCCATAAGAAGAGGAAAGGAAAAGATTGAAAACGTGAACGAGAGGAAAAGCCCCACCGGCAGATGTGCATCATGCAAACTATTCATTTTAAACTGTGATCTATGGCATACCTTTCCTCACTGAAGTAGCCCATTTACTGAGCCTGTACTTCTTTTTGGGAGTCAGGAACGTTGCGTCTGCAGCCTTGGTGGCATGGCTCACAGATTTAAGGAACTTTTTAGAATCTGGGAAGAACCGAGCGAGAGGCACATTTTTCTTGTTCTTGGTTTCATTGAGGAAGTGGTTTAACTCTGTCACTGAGTACAGCTCTTTCTCCTTCTGTTGCTCTGTCTCAGACTCAGATGATGAAGATTCCTCCTCTTCAGACATCATCCCACTTACCTCCCCTTCCACTATACCCCCGTCAAGCTCCATCCCTTCTCCCGCTCCTTCTTGCCTACTCTTTGGCGCGGCTCCACCCACAGCCCCTTCCTGACTTACCTCCTGGCCCACCGGGGAAACCTTATCAGGCCGTGACTGCACCCCAGAGGGGTTTCCCTCCTCTACCACCATCGTTCTCCTCTTCACAGACTCACTACGACCCTTCCTTCCCAGGTGTCCATGCCCGGAGGCCTCACCCGCATTGTCCGCTGCCACCTGGGGAGGGGGGCCCCCCTCCACACCCACTGTTGGCTCCGGCCCTGGGAGTGCAACTGTTCCTGGCACCGCTTCGGTCCCACCTGTCCCCCCAGCCTCACCACCTGTTGCCAAAACCTCTTGCCCATCTCCATCCACCTCCTCCAGTACCTCCTGGCCCTGATCTCCCCCTGGTGCCCGTGGTTCTGTACCAGCCTGACTCGGTCCCTTCACTCCTCCTCTCCCTGACCGCCGCTCCGCTGTATCCGCACTGTTCGCCTCCACTGTTACCCCGCTGTTCGCCTCCGCTGTAGCCGCGCTGTTCGCCTCCACTGTTACCCCGCTGTTCGCCTCCGCTGTCACCGCGCTGTTCGCCTCCGCTGTCACCGCGCTGTTCGCCTCCGCTGTCACCGCGCTGTTCGCCTCCGCTGTCACCGCGCTGTTCGCCTCCGCTGTCACCGCGCTGTTCGCCTCCGCTGTCACCGCGCTGTTCGCCTCCACTGTTACCGCGCTGTTCGCCTCCGCTGTCAGCTGGCTCGAGGTACGACCGGCGTCTCCCTCAGCCCGTTTTGAGTGCGGGCAGGCAAACCTTTTATGCCCGATATCACCACACTCAAAACACCGCAGACTATCTGTGCTCGCATACACTATGTACGAGCTCTCCCCAACCTTCACACTGAAGCTCACATTCAGACTCTGATCTGCGCTCCTCAGATACATGAACACTTGCCTGCGGAGCGATAGAACGTGCTTCAGCCCTGGGTCCTTACACCCGAGAGCGATCGGTTTGAACCCGCTTGCAAACTTCCCAAACCGGGAGAGTTCACCTGCCAAAGCATCACTTTTAATGAATGGGGGAATGTTGGAAACGACAACTCTCGTAGCAGGAGCTGAAAGCGGTGACACGGGCACCAACACTCCCTTCACCCAAACACCGCTAGCCATCACCTGGCTAACCAAACTTTCTTTTTTAAGAAAAACCACCACAGCCTTATTCATCCGCGAAGCATAGCCAAGATGTTCGCATCCTACCTGTTCGCCGACCGCTTTCAGGACATCTTCTACCGTAGCACCGCTTTCAGGCACACATCTGATACCGTGGCGAAGCGAGACAGCCTCTGTTCCTCCACCCGACTGTGAAGCCATGCCGGCCGGCCCAGCACAGGGCCCTGCAGGCCTGCACTCCCCCAAACAAAACTAAGAACCTGCTCCTGAACCAACCACTTAAACCACTTAAACCAATACAATTTAAATAAACCCCCAAAACACCTTACCGTGAAAAAAGAAATAAAGAGAAAAAAGATAGGAAAAACAGGCAGAAGAGGGAAAAAGGAAAAAGGGAAATACACACAGCACACTCCACACTAACCCTAACCAACTAACCAACTAACCAACAAACAAACTAACAAACTAACAAAACAAACAAACAAAAGATAGAAAACACAATCACGCTCAGACACGCTCTCACCGTCTTCCACTCCAGCATGCACTCAGAGAGAGAGAGAGGAGAGAGAGAGAGGGAGAGAGAGAGGGAGGGAGAGAGAGAGGGAGAGAGGGTGGGA
Organism: Sebastes fasciatus; assembly: GCF_043250625.1. Taxonomy (NCBI): domain Eukaryota; kingdom Metazoa; phylum Chordata; class Actinopteri; order Perciformes; family Sebastidae; genus Sebastes; species Sebastes fasciatus. The sequence goes on along the minus strand of NC_133797.1, from coordinate 968,583 downwards.
GAGAGAGAGAGAGAGAGAGAGAGAGAGCCTAAGAGACAACCACAACAACAACACATAATAGATGTAACTCCCACTCTGCCTTTCATTTACTCCTCTACTTCATGGTTTTATTTTATTATTATTTTTATTTTTTTTATGTATATACATTTGATATTGCAATATATTGTCAATAATTGTTTTTATCTGTTTGTTTTACTGACACAACAAACTTGAATTATTTCTGTATTGTTTTCTACCATTTCTATGTTCTTTTTAAATATCTATATATTGTAATTTGCTTAATGAATTGTATATATGTGTATATATATGTTTTTGTTTTTATTTTGTTCTTTTTTATTATTATTATTATTGAATTGACGCTTTGGCAATATTGTTCACCTGACAGTCATGCAAATAAAGCAAATTGAATTGAATTGAATTGAAAATTGAGAAAGGAGAGAGAGAGAGAGAGAGAGAGAGAGAGAGAGAGAGAGAGAGAGAGAGAGAGAGAGAGAGAGATTACTCGTTTAAGCCGCGTGCACCTCACCCGTCCGCATCTCTCGCGCTCACCTGCACTGGGATTTCATGACACGCGCCTAAACCTAGCAGGGACCTCGAGCCGTGCTGCCTTCAGGCTCCGTGTTCTGGGATGTTATGTTATATTATGGGATGTTCTGGTATATTATGGGATGTTGTGGTATATTTCTGGATTAAGTGACTTGTCCCCGTCGGAGGAGGAAGGTGCGGCTTGTTTTCGCGGCGCTTTTGGAAGTTGCTCCCCATCCAGGACGGTGAGACCGACGGTAAGGACGACCGGTGAGGACGACCGGTGAGACCGACGGTGAGACCGGTCCGAGGGCTCGCCCTGCGCTCTGGAGGGGACTAGAGAGGAGACCCCAGCAGCTCGGTAAGGTCTTTACTCATCATTATTACAGACAAACAACAAGCACACACTAAGTGACCAAAATAGCTTTCTATCAATAGAAAGTGTATTTGTTTCCTTCGGTGCCGCTGCGAGCTAGCAGAACACAGGACGGTGCTGTAGCTCGACTCACACCTCGAAAAGAAGCTCAGAAGTCCTTCTTCTCCTCTAACTCACTGATAGCCTGCTTATTGTTCAACACATTGAAAATGAAAAGCAGGTTGAGCGGTTTAGCTCTCCAGGCTCTGCGCTACCTGAGAGAAGTCATGTCAACATCATCATGTCATTAAAGCCTTGCCTGGAGGCTACTGTCAGTGCACAACATGCGATCAGTGAACACAACACTCTCTCCCCAACAGTGTAGAGAGAGAGAGAGAGAGAGAGAGAGATAGAGAGAGAGAGAGAGAGAGAGAGAGTCAGCTGAAAGTTGGTACCCATTCACCACTTCACCTGTTTAAAGTCCTATGATGAAGGAGGGGTGCGCATGGTTGATGAGAGGGATATTCCAGTTTAGGAACACTGTGAGATGGTGTAGAAAGGTCTGGAAGGTATCAGGGAGGTAATGCTCTAGATGTCTCACTTCAGTCAGTGGAGATGGAAACAGACTGAGGCATTCCCTGGCTCCTTTTAAAGCAAATGACTCAGTCATTTTCTATATTCAACTGCTGCTAAAGAATTGATGAATAGACTAACAGTGCGTAGTCTGTGTGAAATCAAAATGTGTTTTACTAATGCATCACTGCAACCAGGAACATGCACCGCCACACACAAACACTCATATGTGCACACAGACATACTCAAATACACACATGCATTTTATAGTATGATGATGCTCCAGATATTTCGCTGCATCATGCTTCAGCCTTCTCAAACACACATTGTTGATGCTATTGTAACATGCTAATGAGTGGCACCATCTGCCTCTGTGTATGTGTCTTGACTCCATGTACATGTTAAGTGCATGTGCCCATATCCCTTGGGTATATATAGTCTATACATGTATCTGTGTCACATGAACATGAATGCAAAGTGAGCCCTGACACTTAGTGCAGAATTGAAACAAGAAGAAGAATATGAGGCCAGCTGCGTTCTGAAGCGTTTACTAATTTATGATGTTATTTTTAGGCTCGGCTACATTTTTGATGCTTCGTATTTGTCAAGTTTAATACTGAGCGAAAACTTAGGGCGTGTCTGTCAACCTATTTGTACGCACACAAACATACACTACACACACACACGGCTGCACACATTCAGATACTTGTAAGGCCCTTTGGCACTGCATTATTAATAATGATAGTAAAGTTAATTGGGATACTGCTTTTCAAAACCAATGTTTAAAAAATGCTTGACATGAAAATGCGCACTGTTGAGTTTTACCTGATGTAACCAAATCTCCCTGAGCTCCCGCTTCACTGTTAGAGCCTTAAAGCTTTACATCCAATGGTAAGACAACAAGCATAGTCACATTTTGTATATGGAGTGCCTACCAACTCACAAACTGTGGTTTTTTTGTTTTTTTATGGGCTGCCTAGATCAGAAAACATGTGATTCAACAAGCCACTCAGATTTTGCTCCCCTTCCTATATCACATTATAGCTCATGAAAAACATACTAGGGGTGGGAAAAAAGTGCGCTTGGTGGATCCTGTTGGGTCTCTAAACTATGGTGTACGGTCATAGACCTGCTCTATATATAAAGCGTCTTGAGATAACTTCTGTTGTGATTTGACGCTATACAAAAATAAATTGATTTGATTTGATGTATTGTGATTTTATTTTTATTTTTATTTTTTTTTACAATTTTAAAATGTATTTATTTAATGCCAGGATCAATATATTGGCTTCATTTGAGTCTATGTGAAGGTAGAAGGAAGTTACCGCTTTTAATGTTGTAGTCTGAGTAACGTGATGTCATATCCGTTCCGTATCTGTCAACCAAAACAAACCGCAGCTGCAGAAATGAGAAAGTAGAAGACGTTTGAGGGGCCGCGTGGATACGACCTGCACCCTCCCATGTTAAATCCAGCGTGGTAAACACTACACATCCAGTAAAGGATGGAAACACTTTGGGTTTCACACATTGACAAGAAAAGCAGAGCTAGACATCACGGCTGAAGCTGCATGCTAACTCTGTCACGGACAGGAAACGTTACCGTATCGCGGCAACGTGTGGTCAAGCCACCCGTCACTCGCATCTCCTTGGTCAAATCGGCCGACGCTACAACTGTACAGAGGAAATAAGATTGATTGGATTATATTCACCAGAAGTATAAAACATTACATGTCCCTTATAAATTAAAAAGAAAATACAACTAATTTGTGAGGGATTCTTTGATGTTTGGGTTGCTGGGAAAAACTTCATAAATAATTCCAGACAATGACTGATATATTTGACTTCAGGACATCTCTGACTACATTCATGCTGAAAGTCAACCATTTTGACTGTATCAATTTAGATATTGTCCAAAGTAAGTGTCCCTAGAAGTGTATGATTCAACTTTTCCCCATGGTCTAGTGTTAAAAAAGTTAACACAAATCGCAATAAATCGTAATATCGAATCGCAATACATATCAAATCGGCACCCAAGTATCGTGATAGTATAGAATGGGGAGATAGGTGAGTCGTCCCAGCCCTAGAATATACCACTCACAGCTTGAGAACTACCTTTACAAAGGTGCATCATATTTTTCCCGCAAGCTAATCAGAGCACACTGGGCTTTTTCTGGAGGGGGTCTTAAAGAGACAGGCGCTGAAACGGAGCGCTTCAGAGAGAGGGTGAATATAGGTATATTCAGGTATATACAGACAGTTTCTTGAACATTAAAGCATGTAAACATGTTCTAGTAGAAACACAAAATATAAGTATGAACCTGAAAATGAGCACGATATGTCCCCTGTAAGACGTCAGAAAATTAGAGACAAAGGAGTCTTAAAATACTGGTACTGCCACACACAAAAAACTCAGCTTTCCCTGACTTATAACAGCCTAATGTTGAATTAGAAACTAAAGAGGTTAGGAGGAACTGGTCTAATGAGGTCTAAAAGGTTTTAGGTCAACCCTAATCTCCTTTGCCATATAGACATAGACAGCACTTTCAGCCAGTTTGGCTTCAGTCTGAAACTCCTGATTAAAGGGTTTTCCGACAACAGCAGGAATAGTTCTTTAAGCGCTTTTAGTGCAGTAGGCCCATCAGAGGCTATCCCTCAGTTCTTATTGGACGGTGATAAACTGATACCTGCCTGCTGATTCAGTAACTTTTCTTTTACTTCAGATTTTACCTCCATGAATTCTGATATGTGCCGGGGGGTTATTGGGAATTACGCTGTATGAAGAACTGAAGGAAACTGTTATTCTAGTGAGTGCTGGCTTATGTTTCCCTTTCCCTCTTCTAGTTGTGCCTCTGGATATGTGTAAAGATAGGTGGGACCAATTACATGTAGGTAAAGCATATTTCGTTACTATCCAGTTGTCTTTCTGTACGCCTCATTTGCTCAGAGTATCCCCACTAAACCCTAGTGTCCACAAGATGCTACTACGTTGCGTTCCAGTCCCATTGCAGCTACTGGGCACAATGTGCCAATGTTCACCGGATGTGTAAATGAAGTGGCTCACTTGTAGCTCACACACACAGCTCTTTACTCTACTCCGCTTCCTTTACATGCTGGGTTCATTTTCACTGAACCAGATCATTTCTCTGAAGGGTGAAATTCACTTGCAAATATTTCTAAACACTCATATTAGTAGGCAATAGATATAAAATAGTTTATGTCTTTTCTCTGACTGAGTGAAGCAAGAGAAGGAGTGCTACATTTTCCTTCTGCTAATACATGATATTCAGGAAAGAAATACAGATGCCAAATGGCAAGATGGCATGCTGTAGTACAGTTATTAAAACAAATTAAGTACAGCCACCAAGTATCTGTAACCACATCGATCATAAATGAGCTTTAATTGTTAATTGAATATGCTTTTAAAAACAAAAAATGTCCGCAAAGCAGCTAGAGTTGTTCCGATACTGATACCAGTATCGGAAATGCGTACGATACTGCCCAAAATTCGGGATCGGGTATCGGCGAGTACACCAGTCTATGCACCGATCCGATACCATCATTTATTAACCCAGAAAAAGATCAACTTGTTTACCCGGAAATCAATTCTTCTGCGCTGGTCCAAAACAGCAGCCTTCACTGTGCTGTCGCCCTGGATGAATCATGGCTGCCACTGGTAACTACTGTTTTAGAGCAGTGACGAAGAACTGATTGCACGTAGTTAGTCAAGTGACGATAGCAAACAACAGAAGTGTGGTGCTAGTGGAGAGTGTAACGGTAGTCAGAGCAAAAAACATGTCAGCCATTTGGCAATATTTCACAGTGGATAATAAGTGGATATAAAAAATGAAAAAAAATAAAAATGTAATTTACTAAATTGCAAGCTGCTAAACTCAAACAAGGTACAAGGATGAACATAACAGGGTACAAGTGCTGACATTGCACACTTTTGCATTCATTCTCTGTATGTATTTTTTTCATGTTTTACAGGGTTTAACCTGAGCCAGGCCATACAACAAAGATAGTAATCATATCACATTCATACATGGTCAGTAGTAAACAGCTGTTAAATAATAATAATAATAATAATAATAATAATAATAATAACTATATCCATCTATCGTATTGGTACTCAATATTAGCCGATACTGCAAGTTCAGGAATTGGAATTGTATCGGGAAGGAAAAAATGGTATCAGAACATCTCTAAAAACAACTACTGCGCTTCCAAAATGCTTTCCATGGACAACTGAATTGTAGAATCTGAATGCCACATCGCTACATCCAGTGGACACAAGGATTGAACCAGTGCTAGAAAACTCATCTCTGTTCTGGACAGGCTTGGTATCAGTAAGCTAGCTTGGCAAAGGACCCAAATGACTCATGGGAACTATATTTCAAATTGCCAGCTATAGCTGTGTATTTGGCAGAAGACAAATTAAGTAAGCCAATCTGAAAAAAGCATTGCCTTCATTAATGATCTTGAGTTAGCAGACCCACTCTCATTGCCCAAATGTGAGTGGATTATTTAATAACGGTAAAGCCAGTGGCTGTGTATCTGTGACTGACTGACTCGAGATGAATTGATGAATTGAATAAATAGAAACAGGGTTTGCAACATTGGCTACACATGGATATACTGTATATGGTAGCACGTGTTACCTCGTATCCTATTTTCATATTTGCCATAAACAAACACCCATTTAACTTATTGACTGAGTGGAGATCGAAGATAAATGTGTTCTCTGAATCAAAGCCAAACTTCTGCTCCTTGAGACTAAACAGTATACATTGTAAATTTCAATAAAATATGAATCAACTAATGAGAGAAATGCAACATATCATCTAAGCCTTCACTTTGTTTGGCACCACATATAAAACCCAAATTCTTGAGAAATCTCTCTAAACTTGTGACCACCTGACATTAAGGATCGTCTTGGGTGATCTGATCACAAGTGGACAGTACAAGTGTAAACGACCACCAAGACGCATTGTGATCCGATCACTCCGAGGTTGTCTGGGACACATTTGACCACATATCTTTTGCAGTGTAAACACTGTGTCCAAATGTGTCCCCTGGAAAATGCATCCTCAAATCCTCTCCTTTCTTTCATTCTTTTTCTCATCTCCAGTTGGTTTTCAAATAGTGTAAGGTATTGTAGCCGAGGGTTATGAGTTGCGCCTATACTTATGAAGTTAATAAAGTAATAACACAGAGGCTGAAAACTTTGAGAAGCCCATAGAGATACACTGTTTTTCTCATTGGTTTTGCTCAATTTTCGAATGAGAATTCTTTTTTTCAAAACAATAAGCTCAACTCTCTGAACAATTAGTTTGTTGTTAACAACAGATTTGAATTTCTCATTCATTCAAGCAAATTATACGTGTTTTGGCACGTGTGTAAAACATTGGATCATTTTGCATGTGATGGCTCAAACAATGAAAGACTGTTTAGACCGGGGGTCTCCAACACGTCGCTCACGAGCGACCAGTAGCTCGTGACCCGTTTCTAAGTCGTTCGCTAAAGGTTCAAAGAATATGTAAACAAATTTGATGAGACAAAGTCACTTGGTAAACCTTAATTTCTATCCAATCAAATTCACAGACATCCCGCCCCCTTCTAACACAAACTGATTATCAGTTGTCAATTAAACGAGTTACCCTGCTGCCAAGTTTGGTGATGCCGTAACATTAGGAGATGTTAGCAGGCTAGTAAACACACACCAGATTTGACAATGACCGCAGAAAATAGCCAGGCCAAGAAAAGGCAAAAAACATACTATTTTCATGAGGAATGGGAAACAGAGTTTTTTTTCACAAATGTGAAGGACAAGTGTGTGTGTCTCATTTGCGGTGTGAGCGGGTCAGTCAGTAGAAGATGTAACGTCGAGCACCACTTCACCAAAGTCCACGGCAACTTTTCACGGGACTTTTGGGAAAAAGAGGCGATGACTGCGGTAGCTTAAACGCTATTCAAGGACCATAAAAGTAAGACAGAAATGATGTCTGCTATCGCCGATGTACAACTTGGTGCTAATACTGTGGCAAGGAGAGAGTCTGCGCTGTCTGCGGATGCTGTGGAGCAGCTAGAACGGGACATGGACAGGTGCAGATGGTTTTCCATCCAGTGTGATGAGTCGGTTGACTCCAGCGATACGACCCAGCTGGCTATCTTCGTTCAGATGGTGTCTGATGACTTTTCCACAAAAGAAGAGTTTTTGACCTTACTTCCACTGAGAACTACAACCAGAGGAGTTGATATTTACAATGCTTTGAAGGACTACTTTGTGGGAAAAAAAAGATCGCTGTTGAAAAGCTGGTGTCTGTAACAACTGACGGAGCGCTGGCTATGACAGGGCGTCACGCAGGATTTATTGCCCTCTGCAAAGCGGACCAAACAATCATTGTATCATTCATCAACAGGCTATATGCGCAAAGGTTATGGGATTTGATCATGTCATGACACCTGTTGTTAAGATTATCAACTCCATTCGAGCAAAGGCCAAGCAACACAGGAGCTTTTTTATTTTTTATTTTTACCTTTAATTAACGTTACCTTTAAGGACGAGCTTCAAGCTGTTCCTGGAGGAATGTGCTGAGTTTTGGGATCTCCTTCTCCACACCCAAATCAGGTGGTTAGGCCAGGGTATGCATGTAATACGCATGTGAACTCCAGATGATGAAGGGAATGTGAAGGGAAGTGATGTGATGCAGTGATATGTGGACAGACAGAAAATAAGTAACAACATAGTTTTGTTTTCTATGACATTAATGTGATGTCAAAATGTGAGTGTTGGATATCAACATTTTATAAATGTTCACACAAAAGAAGCTTATTCAGCTGGTTTGGGTGGAGCTGAGCGATGTGAATAAATGTTACTAATAATATAAAATATGAGGAGCTCTCGGCCATTTTCATTTTGTCAAAGTAGCTCTCAGAGGAAAAAAGGTTGGAGACCCCTGGTCTAGAAGTTGTGAAGAGGATTACAGTTTCATTGAGAATCAACTCATCAGATTTGATCAGCAAGACGTGCGAGTGGTTATTGTGCAAATTGTAGACAATTGTACTTACTCTTTTGCACACGTGTCAAAAAACACATGCACTTTGCTTGAATGAATGGAAGATTCTAAGCGAATGAGAAAAACAGTGAGAAATATTTCCACATCTAATCATTTTGACCAGTACGTCTCACATGATGACAAAACAACTTTTCATTTTGGTGGCATTGGCCAATTAACTTTTTTAATTTTCCAGCAGACTAGGCATGGGAAGTGCATTGCTGCCTCCCGCCAGTTAAAGAAACAACAACGTCTTTTAGTCTTTGCAAATGGAAATGATGTACGTGTTTATTTGCCTATAGAGCGGGGAAGTGAGATCACAATTGGTCACTCGAGACACGTGGAGATGCATTCTAATGCCAGGTATGAACTGATATACTTAGAGCTGTCCACCTGTGTGATCGGATCAACAGGGTGTAAACACAACTGTCCTTAAGCTTCAGTAGTCAGTATATTTTTGGCATCATTGGGCAAAAGTTCCATAATAACCTTTCAGCATATTGTAATTCAAGTGTTCTGAGAGAAAACTAGACTTCTGCTCCTCCTCACGGCTCTGTTTTCAGGCTTTAGAACATCTAGCCCGTGACGGGAGACTTTGGCCAATCACAGGTCATTTCAGAGAGAGCGTTCCTATTGGCTGTTCATTCAACAGAGGCAGCTGTCAATCAGTCGCGAACTCTAATCAAACGGTCAAACTAGGCAGCGCTGATCAAAAAATAATTAATATTCTGTTACTGTAATGTCTATTTCTCACATAAAATGTTTTCATGTTTCATTTATTATTGATTCATATTTGATCAGCGCTGCCTAGTTTGACCGTTTGGTCAGAGTTAGTGAGTGATTGACAGCTGCTCAGAGACGGCAAGGCTCCAGCTCGGCTCTGATTGGTTGTTTTCCTGAAATCTTGCAGATGCCGTTAGGAGCACCGGAGGACAAGTGATTTTTTTCAGATTATCTGTCTCATGCACTACTGTCAGGATATAATGACCGTTTCATAAAAATTACTTTTTTTAAATCATATTTGCTCCATTTCTACCCACTGCTGCTTTAAGTGAAATAACTTTAATATAGATAACGTACTGTAATTCCTCTGTTGGCATGTGTGACTTAAGAGACACAAATACACATGCTCACTTACTTACAGTGTCAGCCAAACACTGTCGGTGTCAATTATATGAAAAGTTCATTAGGTCACAAGGATTGTGTTGTGTTTGTGTGTCTGACTGCGATATGAGCTGCTAAGTGGATTGCGTCTCTTCTCTGCTGTCTTTAGTGAACATATAATTATTTTGGATCAAGAGGAGAACAGGTGGGAGAGAAAGTTAATTAAAGATCTGTCACGTAACAGATTTGTGTATCAAAGATAAAACACTGACCTAGAGCATAAACAATTACATGCAGTGCAAAAGAGGTTAATATGATTTACCCATTGACGGACTCCTACTGTATATTTCAACATTTTGTAGAGTGAATTCTCATTTATTGTAAAACAATATTCCGTGACAGTTAGAGGTAAAACGTTTTAAGGATGCACCGATACCGGATCAGATATCAGGCCGATACTGATTCAAATAGCTGGATAAGATATCAATGACAATGGGGCCGATCTACTCAATTCAATTTTATGTTTATGCACTATATACATTATTTACTGGTATTTTAATTCCTGTTTAAGTTTTGACAAATTTGTTGGTGCATTAGAAACGTTTACACTTTGAAGATTTTTTACCAAGTTGCTGGTGTACATTTTATTTATTTTTTTATAATAAAGAACAATTAGATAAATGAATATCTATGTATTTACTGGTCACATTTAGTTTTACAAAGTTAGGAGAGCAATGTTTAAGTCAAGCCTGATGACAATACAAGTTTTTATCTGGAACGTCGTAGTAGCTCCACCCAACCTCCAACTGACTAAAGGTCTTATCAGGCATGGTAACTGAAAAGGACTGTGTGGCTCAAACAGGTATTTCAATCACCCTGGCTGAGGAAATAAGATTAAGCCTAATTCAAGAGTTCTGAGGGAAAACTAGACTTCTGCTCCTCCTCATGGCTCTGTTTTCAGGCTTTAGAACATCTAGCCCATGACGGGAGACTTTGGCCAATCACAGGTCATTTCAGAGAGAAAGCGTTCCTATTGGCTGTTCATTAAATGGAGGCAGCTGTCAATCACTCGCAAACTCCGATCAAACGGTGAAACTAGGCAGCGCTGATCAAATATGAATTCATATTCTGTTATTGTAATGCCTATTTTTTGTGTAAAATGTTTTCTGAAACATCTTGTAGTGTACATTGCTGCCGGCTCACAAACTTTCTCATTTTACAGATTGCAATCCAACACTACAATGCACCATATGCATAAAATCTGATTAAAAAAGTTTACAGAACAGAACAGTGGGATCTGCAATTGCATTTATCACAGTCCCTGTAACATCAACATCATAGCTCTACTGTGAGAAGGCACATACACTGAGAGGGCACATCTCTTTGCAAATGAAATAAAGTATTGACTGACTTAATATTTGCATGTAAACTATTAATTAAAACTCGATACAGTGTTTTTGAGAATCGATACAGTATCACAAAACATAAAATGATATTTTCTTACACCCCTAACAATGACAATGTCTGCCAGTATGCTATTGACAATACCTAAAGCCGTGGACACACATGGAACATCAGGAGCGCGCGGCGGCTGGGTCGCGCGGTGGCTGCGTGATACACGCGTCGGGTGTTCACACCAGCTGCAGTTCAGCTGCATGTCAGATGCGTGTCTGCTGCTGCAGCTGCTGCTGTCAGCCCTCTCTTTCTACATAGAGTTTGCCTGTTAATGGCCATTTAGTTTCATTATAAATATCATTTATATTTATTTTAGACAGAGAAAGGTTAAGAAATGTGTGGTAATTTGTAAATAATAGTAATAATCCACAATTAAAACTCTGTACTTTATACATTCATGGAGCTCTCCAAGTCACTCTATGTTCTAGAACACTGTCCGGCACATATTTCAGAATAAAAGCCTTGTGTTAACAAATGAAGGAATTCTGTCCATAGAAAAAACGCTTGAGGGCTTTTATTTTGAAATGAAAGCAGGAAGTGTTGATTTAAATAAACTGGTAAAAAAGTACTCTTATCAACATGGGAGTGGACAAATATGCTGCTTTATGCAAATGTATATATACTGGAAAAACAAAGTTTGGAAACTTGTGTTTGGTGGATTATTTCTCCGTTGTTACAATGCTAATGGTCATTGTATTTTACATCGTTGGAAAGCCTGTTTATTTACCTTCACAATGATGTCCAACTTGTAAGGATCATGTATTTGTGGGATGAGCAGCACAGCTGATTATGTGGGTAGCGCCCAAGAAAAATTTGCCAAAATGCTCCGTCAATGGTAAACAGTGTATTCTCCTGTTGGTACTGACTCTTGTTTTGAGTTGTTTGGTGGATTTGATGATTGAACTCTCTATCAGTAACAAGGAACAAACAAGACATATTGGCTATTTTACACTTTATTAATTTAATCCACCGTCAGGAGCCTCAGTAGCGGTCGAAGATCCATACGCAGCCACAACAGCCTGGCACCTCCTCCTTATGCTGGTCACCAACCTGGTCACACGACCTCCAGGATTCGTTGCAGATCAGCCAGCGTGGTTGTGTTGGTCACTCTAACACGTACAGCACGCCCAAGCTGATCCTACAAGTGTTGAATTGGGTTGAGGTCTGGACTCTTGGCAGGCCGTTCCATTCTCTCTACTCCCACATTGTGGAGGTAGTCTGTGATAACCCTGGCTCTGTGGGGGCGAGCGTTGTCATCTTGGAGGATGAAATTAGGTCCCAGATTGTGGAGATATGGGATCGCCACTGGCTGCAGAATCTCATCCACTGCATATATCTGCATGATATCTCACTGCATTGAGATGGCCTTCAATGATGACAAGCCTTGTTTTGCCAGTGAGGGAGATGCCGCCCCACACCATGACACTGCCCCCACCAAAAGCTGTTACTCCATCGGTGCAACAATCAGCATAGCGTTCTCCGCTTTGACCCTGCCATCCATCTTTGGCAGACAGAACCTGGACTCATCACTGAACACGACATTCCCCCACATGTTCAGGTTCCATTGTCTGTGTTGTCGACACCAGCGCAAACGGGCCTCATGGTTGAAGGGCAGTCATTGCAGGCTTCCTGGTAGCCTTATGAGAATACACTGTTTACCATTGGCAGAGCATTTTGGCAAATTTTTCTTGGGCGCTACCAACATAATCAGCTGTGCTTCTCATCCCACAAATGCACAATCCTTACAAGTTGGACATCATTGTGAAGGTAAATAAACAGGCTTTCCAACGCTGTAAAATACAATGACCATTAGCATTGTAACAACAGAGAAATAATTGACCAAACACAAGTTTCCAAACTTTTTTTTTACCAGTTTATAAGTCTTTACTTTTTTTCATCTCCGTAACATATTCTACAGATAGACCTCGAAACTGTAGTAATCTTGCTGGTATGATGTCAATATGCTGTCAATAGCTCACCTTCACTGTCTGTGACATATTCTACAGATGTCTAGACATGTAAACTGTAGTAATGTAGCTGATATGATGTTAATATACAGTCAATAGATCACCTTCACTGTCTGTTGTTGCTGTGAGACGCGCGCGGCACGTGTCAAAAATAGGCGAGACCTCTATTCTCTAGAAGAGACGCAGACGCGCGTCTCACGTGGGCAGTGTGGCTGCTCTAACCTGTTAACAGGGACGCTGAAATAAAAAACAACAGGTAACGCAGACGCCACGCGCTCCTGATGTTCCATGTGTGTCCACGGCTTTAGGCTACATCCACACTAATATGTTTGTGTTCAAAACGCTGTTTTCCGATCTCCGTCCAGACTAGGCCTGCGCCATATGAGGAAAATCTGCGCACATCGATCAATATTGCGATGACGATATGACTTGCGATAAGGTTATAAATATTTAAGTGTGCATTTTATCTATACATATACATATATTTTAAATATAACTAGGCTAAATATTATTTCTAGAGCAACAACAGTAATGTTAACAACAGCAAAGTCACCAGATAAACTCCTGAATATCTCACTGGAAACAATCTAAGATGTTAATAAAATAAATAATATTCCTGACATGAAAATACTGAGTGAAGTTAAGAAAGACTGAAGAACACATACATCAGTCAGTAGCAGTCCTTCCTCCTGTCCTCTGTCCTCCTGTAATGCACTGCTGCAGGTACCGCTGGTAGAGCGAGGGGTGGATGCTTTGTCTCAGCCAGCTGATGAGTTTACAAGTAAGATACATGACCTACTGCCAGCTTTTGTTTTAGCTTGTGTCGCCGAGGGTTACGTTGCTCCTATACTATATGAAGATAATAAATGAATAACATGGACGCTACGTTGTCTAAACCCTTGTCAATAACAGCATGTTGCCGCTTCACGCCTTCCGTTTCACCCTTCACAATAGACTCCTCGGACACTGATACACAGCTTACTAGAGGGAACTAAAGTCATTCACAACTCAACTAAATAACTGACACATGTTTACAGTTAGCTGTTAGCCACCGAGCTAATGCGCTCTGCTTGTGTAAACAGCAGCGGAGGATGAGAGACTGCAGACAGAACAGATTGGCCGATTCAGAATTAATCTCCGTCCATACTACCACGCCTGAAGATGCATATTCATGTACACTGGTAGCATTATAAAATGCAGACTTTAACTGTACAACAGCTGCTAGCGTAGACAACAAGGTGAGCAACGCTTGTAACTCGTTATCCGTGTTGAAATGACAAATTTGACGAAGGAAAGGACGCGTCATAACTGACAAGACCCAATCGAGAAGCGAACGTGGGTGTCGGCGTCATTGTTTTCGAAGGTCTCCGTTTCTGCCCGTCCAGACTAAAACACAACCCCGGAGTTTTAAACCTAAAACGATGTCAGCAGCGTTTTCAAAAGTCTCAGTTCTAGGTGCTCGAAAATGCCACAGTAGTTTAGATGCTACGCATGAACGTAGCAAAAGTTCTGCGTTTTAAAACGCATTAGTGTGGATGTATCCTAAATTAGCTTCTTGCATAAACCCCACCCGCCCAGGTGTGACACATATGTTCTTTAGGTTTCCCTAGCCGTCATACCCTCACCTTCTTGCTCCATTTTTGTATCACTCCTATATCCTTCTCATGTTTCCTCTCTGCTACCTCATGTGTTTTCTCTCTCTCTCTTTCTCTCTGTATTTCCTCCTCATTCTCTGTCTTCCTCTGTGCGTCGGCATGCCTGTTAGTTGTTCCTAGTAGAGTGAAGCGGCTGCATTATCTAGATACATTATTGATGCACGCAGCACTCTGACTAACGCACACACACACATGCACTCAAACCACTCACTCACATAATAAAAACATACATACACTCATAAAATCAAACACATCGTTGCACATAGACACACACATACAGTACACAATCACAAAGAGCATGTGCCTCAATTTGTTTTTGAATGTGAGAGAGAAAAAGAGAACAGCAGCACACGTGCATGCTGTTCCTTTATGGCTGAGAGAACACAGCTGATTCTGCCCAGCCCCGTTTTCAAGAGAAGAAACAGTCATCCTTTGAAATGCACAGGACTAAAATGAACACTCTATTGGCGACCACATGCTGAGCTGATGTGTGTGCTTGTTTTAACATCCTGTAGTACTTTGGAAGGAGTTGACGACACAGGGAACAATCCATCTTTAGAAATAACAAAAAAGAGATATTCGGAAAATCAGGGAAAGACAGCAGAACAGAGTGAGAATAGGGAGAATTATGAAAGAGAAAAGTAATGAAGGGTGAGGTTTTGAGTGGCGGGGAAGGATGGGGGAGGGGGGACAGAAGAATTCCCAGCATCTCTTTTCCCAGGGCTTTGTAAGGGCCTCATTAAATATGGATGGTGTTTGGAGCAGAGCAGGGGCAAGTGGGACTCCACAAACAGCACTAGCAGCCCAGGCAGGCCCATCCTGCTGCGATGGAGCCCTGCTGTCTTTTTTTGCCCTGTCTGTTTCTCCGTCTTCCGTCGTCCCCCTTTTCCTCCCTCCTTCATTTTCTCTTTTCCGACCTTTCTCTCTTCCGTCATCTGTGTCTGTCCATCAACCACTCTGATGACAAAGTGTTCCACTTGGCATGTCTGGTCTTGTCTTTTCCCTCTACTCATTTTCTCTCTTCCTCCTCTCATCCCTTCTCCTTTCCCTCTCATCGCTTCCTCACACTCTCCTTTCTCTCCCTCCCTGAGATGATCACAGTCGTTTGATTTGCACATGTGAATGAAGAGGGAAGCTCCCCTCCATTGTTCACTCTCCTCTTTATAGCTTTCCTTTCCTTTTAGATGAAAATCATGTGTCGTGTAAAAAGCCGTCATTGATAGTACTACTGCATAGTACAGTGATTCCTAAATTGTGGTACACTGGTGGTACGCAATCTCTGGTCTGGTGGTGAGCAAGAGCCTTGCTAAAATATCTAATAATTGCACTCCAACTGGCCTTAAAGTCCTTGACTTAAAACCCACATTGTTTTTGTTGATTTTATCTTAATACAGACAGCAGTTAGCAGCAGCTAGAGATGCACCGTCAATCAGCAGCCCATTGAAGCCGGACGGTTTTCAGCAGTCTCATATATCCGACTCTTGCAAACATGATGGTTTTACATCGGCGCACAGTGTAAGTGAAGAAAACCTAAAGCTCATAATTTGTCACAACTTCATGTCCAAAATGAGCCATGGATGAACAACCTTAAAAACATTTGGAACAACCAACTTATTATTAGACACTTATTATATTGTAATTAATTAATGCATGCTGTGTGGACTTGGAGAAGGCATATGACCGGGTCCCCCGGGAGATACTGTGGGGGGTGCTGCGGGAGTATGGGGTGAGGGGGGCACTTCTCAGGGCCATCCAATCCCTGTACGCCCAAAGCGAGAGCTGTGTTCGGATCCTCGGCAATAAGTCTGACTCGTTTCCGGTGGGGGTTGGCCTCCGCCAGGGCTGCGCTTTGTCACCAATCCTGTTCGTGATATTCATGGACAGGATATCGAGGCGTAGTCGGGTGGAGGAGGGTTTGCAGATCGGTGTGCTGAGGATCTCATCGCTGCTTTTTGCAGATGATGTGGTCCTGTTGGCATCATCGGTCTGCGACCTCCAGCACTCACTGGATCGGTTCGCAGCCGAGTGTGACGCAGTCGGGATGAGAATCAGCACCTCTAAATCTGAGGCCATGGTTCTCAGCAGGAAACCGGTGGTTTGCCTACTCCGGGTAGGGAATGAGTCCTTACCCCAAGTGAAGGAGTTTAAGTATCTCGGGGTCTTGTTCGCGAGTGAGGGGACGATGGAACGTGAGATTGGTCGGAGAATCGGAGCAGCAGGGGCGGTATTGCATTCGCTTTACCGCACCGTTGTGACGAAAAGAGAGCTGAGCCGGAAGGCAAAGCTCTCGATCTACCGTTCAATCTTCGTTCCTACTCTCACCTATGGTCATGAGGGTTGGGTCATGACCGAAAGAACGAGGTCGCGGGTGCAAGCGGCCGAAATGGGTTTCCTCAGGAGGGTGGCTGGCGTCTCCCTTAGAGATAGGGTAAGAAGCTCAGTCATCCGTGAGGGACTCGGAGTAGAGTCCTTGCTCCTTTGCGTCGAAAGGAGCCAGTTGAGGTGGTTCGGGCATCTAGCACGGATGCCTCCTGGGCGCCTCCCTTGGGAGGTGTTCCAGGCACGACCAGCTGGGAGGAGACCACGGGGAAGACCCAGGACTAGATGGAGAGATTATATCTCTACTCTGGCCTGGGAACGCCTCGGGATCCCCCAGTCAGAGCTGGTTAATGTGGCCCGGGAAAGGGAAGTTTGGGGTCCCCTGCTGGAGCTGTTGCCCCCGCGACCCGATCCCGGATAAGCGGTTGAAGATGGATGGATGGATGCTGTGCAGAGTAATCACAGGGACCGGCTCGTCTGCCGACAGTTCAGAACTAAAGAGCTCCGTTAAAGGAGGTTCCATGAGTTACATTATGATTTTAGCTGATTTAAAGCTGCAGTAGGCAGCATGTTTTTGTCACCATTCGGCAACATTTCCATAATAACCTTTCAGCATATTGTAATTCAAGTGTTCTGAGAGAAAACTAGACTTCTGCTCCTCCTCATGGCTCTGTTTTCAGGCTTTAGAACATCTAGCCCGTGACGGGAGACTTTGGCCAATCACAGGTCATTTCAGAGAGAGCGTTCCTATTGGCTGTGCTCCGGCTGGTGGGCGGTGCTTGGTATTTCCTAAACTGATCTCAACCTGGCTTCCGGGTCACAAACTTTCTCATTTTACAGCTAAACAGTACACTACAAGATGTTTCTAAGAACATGTGAGGAGAGAAATAGTCATTACAGTAACAGAATATTGATTCATATTTGATCAGCGCTGCCTAGTTTGACCGTTTGATCAGAGCTGGTGAGTGATTGACAGCTGCTCAGAGACGGCAAACTCCAGCTCGGTTTTCCTCCGGTCTGTGAAATCTTGCAGATGCCGTTAGGAGCACCGGCGGACACAGGAGGACACAGAGGCACATGATTTTTTTCAGCTCTGTCTCATGCACTACTGTCAGGATATAGTGACCGTTTTATAAAAATAACTTTTTTTAATCATATTTGCTCCATTTCTACCCACTGCTGCTTTAAGCGCTACTCCGTAAAATGAGTAGTCGTCAATGGTAAATTATAACGCTATCATGATGCGTTCAAATGTAATCTTGAAATTTTTTATTTCCTAATCATTTGAATTTGAACTTCTTGTGCCACTTCTAGCAAAATGAAAAGACATTAACAGGCTAGCTATATCAATCTGGGATTTATCGTCTAGGGATGTCACAAAAACTGATACTTAGGTATCAAGTCGATGCCAATATTCTGAAAATTAGACGGTACTCAACTAATGATGTCCCGCCGTCCCGGGGAACGACAGAAGATGTGTTTGGGAGGCAGTAAACTCACATTCTATATTTTTCCCTGATAATGCTACATTGCGAACAACAAATCTGTGTTGAAATCAGCAGGATGAGAGCAGGTTAACGTTAGCTGTTAGCTCCGTGAAGGACTGTGCTGCTTACCGGCTGCTAACAGCTAATGTTAAAGGGAATCTATGTATGAAGGGGCAGCTGTGGCTCAGAGGGTAGAGCAGGTCGTCCACCAATCAGAAGGTCGGTGGTTTGATCCCCGGCTGCTCCGGGTCACATGTCGATGTGTCCTTGAGCAAGACACTTAACCCCAAATTGCTCCCGAAGGCATAGCCATCGGTGTGTGAATGAGTCTTTAGATTAGATCCTGATGGGCAAAGTTGGCACCTTAGCAGCCTCTGCCATCAGTGTGTGAATGGGTGAATGCTGACATGTAGCGTAAAGCACTTTGAGTGGACTGAAGACTAGAAAAACACTGTATAAATGCAAGTCCATTTATCATTTAAGGATCAGAAATGTCTCGTTAACAGCGACACATGTGGCCGTTAAGTCAACGTAAGTCAGCGTCCTGTTGCTCGCGCTCGCACTTGTGCTCATTCTACATAGACATGAACGAGCATCGATCAAAACAGTGAGGCGACACACGTCAGCTAAAACCACCATATCACTCTATATTTCAGCTACTTAGCAGTAATGTTGCCTCCCAACCGCGGTCAGAATGAACAGGGGAGACACCGGAGTTTTGGTCAGACACGATAACGTTTCTCTCTGCGGAGCCCCATCACATCACAAGACACGGGAAACCTCTGTTGGTCTGGAGGAGCGGCAGCAGTTATTTCTGCACAAACGTCCACTCACTAGATATTCTCAGAGCTAAACTAACTCTTCTGCAGTGTGGAGTGTGCGCGCATGTACGTGAGAGCGGAGCGAAAGAGTGAGTGAGAGCGAGCGCGGTGTGTGAGTGAAGGCAGGCAGAGGAGCAGAGTACAGCAGAGACTCTGGCCCTGAAGACCAAAGCTATGGTCTCCCCTGTGTCCTCTGACCACAAGGGCTTCATTACATCGAACTTTGAGGTTTTGGATGCTTCCGTGTAGTTTGTGTTGCAGTCTGAGTCTGAGCAGCGTAGCAACACGCGAGCGCGCATGGGACACCGACCCGCAATGATTTATACGTGTATACTCGGACATACAAACAGTACCTTTAACTAGCTCTCGTCTGGCTGATTTCAACCCGGGAGGTGCCATTGATTTACATTATGATACACTCAGGCTCAGACAGTAGATTCTAACGCTATCATAATGTGTTCAAATGTCGTCTTGTAAAATGCAGTTTTTGGCGAGAAACTTGAATATATCTAGTTGTTGGAAGGAGATGTTTTCACAGCCGTATAAAATAGATAATAGAGAGGGAAAAACCACCAATTTAACTTCCCAACAAAATGCAAACGGTAATAAAGGAGTGGATGTTAGAGTAAGTGGGATTTATTGTTTTGCTTCTGTTTTTTACCATGGTATCAAATTGCTATCGAGAATTGTGGAATTTCAATGGTATTGGTATTGTGACATCCCCATTACCGTCAAAGGGCCAGAGGAAAAGCAAAGACTGTATACTGTATAGGCCAGGTGGCTCTGTCTTGTTCCATTGTTGGTATCTGCAGTAGGAAGTGGTGCTTGGGAAATTTGGTTTGGTACATTGTGGGACATGGTCTGAAAACTGTGGGAACCTCTGCTGTAGTTGATAATACTGATACTCCTGCCTGTCTGTCTTTGTGCCATCCATCAATCTGACTATTTTTGAATATGCTCTATGATTCTGACTGTGTGATTGAGAAAGCAATCTGAAGTACCCCAACTCTTAACTGTGACACTGTGTTTGCCCTCAGGAGATGAAGACACGCATCACGCTGGTCCTCTTCAGCTGAACGATGGACGGAGAGAAAGCCAAGCGGGACTATAACCGGTGCCTTCATGGAGCCCTGACACACAGGGCAGAGAGCAGGTGTGTGTGTTAGTCTTCCTGAGTCTGTACTGTAAATACAAATGTGACACAGATTTAGTTTGCATGTGTATACAAAAAGAAAGACAAGTGTGGGATAAGGAGAGAGTGTGACAGACAGACGGTGGGAGAGCAGTGAGTAGTGAACCACAGACGGTGTGTGTTGTTTGGTGTGTTATAGTTTTAGCCTGTCTGTTAGCCTAAACAGAACTGTGAGGTTGAGGTGAAGCTCAGTCTAATCTGGCTCAGCGGGAGTGACGCACAAACTTCCTGCAGACACACTCTGTAATCCCATTTGCCAGCTCTGTGTGTCTGTCTGTGTGTGTCTGCATTAAGAGCATTATGCAAAAGTTGGGTATCAAGTTGTGAGTAATGCATGTTCCAGCATATGCTTCACTCAACCATGCCACCTACAACATATGCTGATGATCTAGTTCACTTTAGCAAATGCAATTTTGAGGAAACATACAGGAACCGTGAACAGGAGTATGTTCATTGGCAACGTTTTTTCGGAGCATGTCTGGGTGGATGAATGATTGTATAAAGCTCTAGACAGGACACCGGAGACCAGGATTTATGACATTAAGTTTAGGCTAATCAAATACTTAGTATTTCACCAAATCCATGATCTTATCCTACTCATAAAGTGTCAAAACATAACCATAAAAATGGTAATTATGTGGCAGTTGTTACGAGTAGGTATTGTAGGAAAACAAATGAAATATGTTAGTGAATATTTTGCAGATACAGTACTTTTAACAGAAACGTTTTGTCATTGATTAAAATGTTATTTGAGTAGCATTACTTTTAGCATTACATGTATTTACTGTACTTGGTTAAACAGTGGGGGTGGGGAAAAAAATTGATTCACCAATTGCGATGTTTGTTGTTTTTTTTATTGCAGGATCAATATATATTTGCTACATATACGGAGGTAGAAGGAAGTTACCGCTTTTATTGTGGTAGTCTGAGTAACGTGACGTCATATCCGTTCCGTAGCCGTCAACTAAAACAAACCTCAGCGAGCTGAAACTAGAACGTATAAAACGTTGGAGAGTCAGCGTGGATACAACCTGCACCCTCCCATGTTAAATCCAGCGTGGTAAACACTACACATCCAGTAAAGGATGGAAACACTTTGGGTTTCACACATTGCAGGAAAAGCAGAGCTAGACAGAGCAGAGCTAAAGCGGACAGGAAACGTTATCGTATCACGGTAACGTGCGGTCGAGCCGGCCGTGGCTCTCGTCTCTCGCTACAACTGTAGAGCACCCATATACTGACGTTTCTGTTCTCTGCATTGAAACGGCCCCGATGGAGCTGACCATGGATGGATAAAGAGAACGGAGCTGACGGGAGAGCTAGAGACCACCTTGGAGAAGTTAGAGGAAGTAGACACGTGGGACTACGTCCACTTTTCAAAATAAGGTGTTAACAAAGGGAACTGTATATACAAAATACATCTATGGAAATAAGATTGATGGATTATATTCACCAGAAGTATAAAACAGTACATGTCCCTTATAAATTAAAAAGAGAATACCATTAATCTGTGAGAGAAATGTCTTCATTCTTAGATGTTTGGATTGCTGGAAATTTTTTTATAAAGATGTCTGACAATGACTGATATATTTGACTTCAGGACATCTCTGACTACATAAATACTGAAAATTAAACATTTTTACAGTATCAATTTAGATCGTCCCTAGAGGTGTATGAATCAACTTTTTCCCATGGTCTAGTGTTAAAAAAAGTGAACAAAAATCGCAATAAATTGTAATATTGAATCGGCACCCGAGTATCGTGATAGTATGGAATCTGGAGATAGGTGTATCGTCCCAGCCCCATTAGATAACCGACCTATTTTAAGAAAGGAAATATAAGTTTGACAGCATAGGATACATATTACCCTATTTTCAAGATGACAGAGAAGTTTCTCTCTCCGATTTCTGTCAGGAGACAAAAATGGTTTGTTTGGTTGAAACTTTGGAGATCTCAAGTCAAGTTTTGTTAATATGTGATGAGAATCATTATCGGTAGCTGAAATGACTGGTACAGGGACAACCTACGCAGCTCATTCTTTTTAACTTCTATTGCACATATACTTGCACATACTGTGATAATCACCAGTGTGATTATTACAAGAACATTGTCCAAAACATAATATTCATGTGAACACAAAGGGAGTTGACTAGGCTAGGCTAGAAAGCTAGAATATGCTCCTCTAAATTAGTATAAATGTACTACATAAATCCTTTATAAAAGGTGTATGCTTTATGTGTGAATCAATAGTTTTCACCTGAATTAACCCGGTTAGTTTGTTTCATAGAAAAAGCAGGTGATTAAGATAGTTCCTGCACTTTCAGTATATGTGAAATACAAAGACATAAACAGTACTGTACGGAGAGGAATATGGATAGAGGGAGATGACAAAGTAAATGAATGCATGTAAAACAGAGAGCTTAAGTGTGGGCAGTGGGGGTTGATCTACTGTATACAGTAAGTGCTGCTGCAGCGCCATTACTCAGCCTGTGTATGTATGCGTGTGTGTTGTACTCTGCAGCAGTGCTGCCCATCCCCAGCCTCAGCATTAAAGGAAAATCCATCCTAAAAAACACCTCATCTGCTGCGAGATGACATTTCCTGCTTTCATAATGTTAAGTGAAAGGAAAAGTTCAGAAAGTTTTTATGGATTGGGAAAAGTAGAGGCAAACTGCTCCATTGGTCACAATCAGGAGAGGAAAAACTGAGCGTACAAGAAAGAGCCAATCACGTCTGCCGCTCAAAGGTAGTTACTTAGTTAGCTAATCCTCAGCTGGAAACACATTTTATCCAATCCGGTAGTCATGGCCACAGTTTGAACTTTAAGTTTGGGGGTTTGCAAAATAATCTAGATGAAATGTAATGTGTCGTATGTGGAGTGAATTTACAAGGGGAACCCAAACGCAGAGATACAAGCAGGAAAGTAGTTGAAATAAAAGCAAGCTCTAATAATACTAAGCTGAATATTCAAACAACAACCAAAAATGCAGGGAGGGGAACAAAGTACAAAAGAACAACTAGAAACAAACAACAAAAACCAAACAGAAGACAAAACCAAAAAATCACAAACCAGGGAAACACGAGGATCAGGGCAGGAGGCAACAGGCAAACCGGAGGACAAGGTAAACGGGGCTGGAGAGACAAACGAACCGACAAGGACAGAGGGGAACACACAGGCTTAAATACAAGACATGATTACACACAGGTGAAACAAATCAGGGCGGGGCAGACAATCAACAAAAGGCGAGAAAACAAACAAAGGAGGGAAGTAAAACCAGACAAGACACAGGAGGAGTGAATTACAAAATAAAACAGGAAACTAGAATGAGAATATAAAAGAAACCAAACACAAACCAAAATCACATAAACATAACTAATAACAAAGACTGGCACAGCCAGAACATGACAGTAATGTGTACAACCGAGGCTTTGTTTACATAAAAATTAATAATTAGGCACTTTACATACATTTTCATTTCCTGACTAATATGCCCAATGAGTGACAGCAACCAAACTCACCACACAGCGCAAAATCCCGACAGTAAACCCGAGATGAGCCAGACGGACCTACAGTAGAATACCCCGTGGTGTCTAATATGAATTTAAGCATATAGACCTACGTTAACACACAGAGAGGTTCAGTGTATTGGGATGCTGTGTGTACATATTAAACCGTGTCCTAATTAAACTGTCCTAACTGTCCGCGAGCAACGCAGCACTGGGCAGAGCGACATGGTTTGGAGCTGAACTTTTGTTGGACTGATCCTGTTTCTATTCACTCCTGTTGCTCACGTTGAAAGCACCGCAATGGATGAGGAACGGCTGATTCGTGAAGTTGAAATGAGGAGTCATCTATACGATAACTCATAACTCTATAACTCATTTCACTACAAAAATCTAAATAAAAGGCAGTTGCTGTTGGCTATATTGTATGTCATTTCCAGTAAATATCACAATAAAAAAATGTGTTTTCTGTTTGAAAAGTAGGCAACAATCGTAGGATTGTTCAGCCTCAATGACTGATCAGAGAGTTCTTATAAATAAGAGCACAGAACCTCAGCTTGACCTGTCTTGTCTGGATGGAAGAGCTTACTGTACCACCTCTGCTAACAATTTCCTAGACATGACATCATGTTGACATATGTCCAGTGCAGATACAATGGAATTTGATGGGAGAAAAAAAATCATCTAGAGTAGATGTCTGGTTTTTAAAAGAAAAAATTAGCAATTTCAAAGGCTTTCTTCCTCACCTGCAACTGTTTGGTTGTTTGGTAAGTGATTGTAGGTGTTATTGGCATTCCAGCAGCACACCAGTGTTAAACTGGAAACATGTGCTGTTGCTTATTGACATATGACTTTCAATGTAGCTACACTTCATTTAAAGTAACCTTAATCATCACTACTAAAACTATTTTATTTTTACTCTTGTTTATAACTGCAAATGTGGTCGTTGTGATTGTAAATTAGGTTCGCTAATAGGGATGCTAATTTTGAGGGAAAAAAATTTAACCGATAACCGTGCCCTCGTTAACCGATTATGAACCGCTAACCGACAAGATTAGTGCTTCTCATGTAGCGGTGCACCAGCTGCAGTGCATGAACACAACAGACAACTGAGTCCCCAGTTCACCGTCCGGGAGCCTTACTGTAGCAGCTACGCTGCTGCGTGTAGTGTCGCCGAATGCAGCCACTTTCCCAGTGAAAGTCCGCCACCATCACCGCAGCATTTAGTTTAGTTTAGCAGGTTGTCAGCTGTGTGTCTGCCCGGCATAACGACACTCTGTCGCCCGTCGTAACTTTAGCGATTGCCCAACAAACCGTGTGTGTGTTTGTGCTACGTTAGCAGCTGTAGCGCTGCAAGAGGCTCCGTGCTCCCCGTAGTCACACACATACGCTCTGTCAGCGCAGCGTAACGTTAGCGAGTGTCTGACAGACCGTGTGTGTGTGGGTTTGTCGGTGGCGTTGTAGCTGTGAACGTAGCTTTAGCAGACAGTGTTTGAATAAAGGCTACGAGGCTAAAACTCCTCCGCTCTGTGGTCAGCTCCGACTCTTTTAAGGTGGACCAGCTTTTCTCCTTTAACTGACAAGCTGCTCCTCTGAGTTTCGCCCAGCTTTTTAATTAATCGTTAATATTTCTTTTAACCGTTGAACCGATAGCGTTGATCGGTTAAAGTTCTTAATGTCGGTTAACGGTTAAACAGTTAGTTATTAACATCCCTATTTGCTAAGTATGTCAAAAATGGTGAATTCAACTTCAAAGGGACTTGATCTGGAGCTCTGTTGAGCTGTCCCAACTGTGTGGGCGTGGACACAATAAGACACCCATGAACATGGCACCATGACGGATCAACATGCCTGGTGTGTAGAGGTTGTCTAGCTCATTCACATTTAAAATAGATTTCATAGTCTCTATACAGATTCCAGCTTTTCATTACTAATGAGTTATAGATTATGTTAGAAATCAAAGATGATGTACAAAAATGATATGATACATAGAGTGAAATAATATTAGATATGATGTGTAATTCTCTGAGGGTGGAGTTCTGCAGTTGTGTTAGAGGCACAGATAACCAGATGTGAGAAATGTCATTCCTCCCACAGTTAAACAATAATCTAATAGACTGAAAGAGAGGGAGGAAGACACTGAGCGAGGGATTGCATGGTGATGGCAGCAAGACATTCATGTGTAAAGAAGAGACAACAGATGTTAATCTAGATGAAATCCAAGGAAGGACCAGTGTGAAAAGGAGCTTTTATTTCACCAGGGAAACTGAATGCGTAACATGCCACAGTAACAGATGTACAGGAGACATCTTATTGCTATGAATAGGCCAATATTTAGGGAAAATACAGTTGATGGCTGTCTCTACATAAGATGAAGAAACTTATATCAATTCCATCTCTAACAGCCTGTAAATACCGGAAGCAGTGAGAAGCAGCTCACGTATCCCTTAAAGATACATGTTCGCATTTAATTTATTTAAGAAATTAGAAATATAAAACGGAAATAGATGGATGTAGATTGAATTGTTAGAGCTGATTCAGTCGACCTGAAGTTTTTTCTTACACCTGTCCCCACAGTGGGGTTTCCAGATTGATTCTGTTTTGTAACTCTGCCAGCAACAACATCCAGGTCACTAGGTGGTGCAAGTACCTGGCAGCACATGCTGTAAATGTATGTTTGTCAAGACATACCTCCACTTGTTAAACTACTCCTTAAACCAGTGCTTTCAAAGCTGGGGTCAGGACCCTCACACATCCTGGCCCCTCGTAATACGATTAACAAGATTGGAAAGCAGAAACATTTTAGAGCCATCAAAGTTCATGCAATAATAACACGTAACACAAATTGGTTTTAACGCCACTAACTTCTTTAACGCAATTTGCAATATTGATCTTTCAGAGGTTGTAGCGGGCTCAGTTTTATATTTATATTGATTTATTTTTTCAGTTTTAAAGCTGTATGAAAGATACTGGCATCATATGAAACTAGAAAATCTGATGAATCCATCGGTACCAACCAAATGTCATACTAGCTTGTCGAGAAGAAGGTTAAATAACGCTCCAAATTTACGCTGAATTTTGGCGACGAAAAACTGGCATGGCCATTTTCAAAGCGGTCCCTTGGCCTCTGACCTCCAGATATGTGAATGAAAATTCAGCTAATGTGTTGTATGCAAAATTCCTAATTTGTAAAGTAACTAGTAAATAACGCTGTCAGATAAATGTAGTGGAGTAAAAAGAACAATATTTCCCTCTGAGATGTAGTGGAGTAGAAATATAAAGCTCAAGTAAAGTACAATTTCATCAGATTTTAAAGGTCCAGTGTGTAGCATTTAGGGAGATCTGTTAGCAGAAATGGAATATAATATTAATAAGTATGTTTTCTTTAGTGTATAATCACCAAAAAATAAGAATTGTTGTGTTTTTGTTACCTTAGAATTAGCCGTTTGTCTACATAGGGAGCAGGTCCTCTTCACGGAGCCGTCCGCCATGTTTCTACAGTAGCCCAGAACGGACAAACCAGACTCTGGCTCTAGAGAGAGACTTTTGTATTTTCACGTTTTCTTGTCGGCCACCGTAGTTTGCACCGTAGTGTAGGGGTGTAAGAAAATGTTGATACACGAGTATCGCGATATTATGTTGTTCGATATTGTATCGATTCTCCAAAACACTGTATACATTTTGAATTAACCTCTTAAAAATCTAACGGCCCGTTGTCAGGCCTGGCCGCTATTTGATATTTCGGAGGTTGTAGCAAGCTCAGTTTTAAAGCTGAAGTGAAGCTACTGGCATCATATGAAACTAGAAAAACCTAAGGAATCCATTAGTACCAACCGTCTCATCCTGGCTTGTTGAGAAAGAC
Source organism: Sebastes fasciatus (assembly GCF_043250625.1). Lineage (NCBI taxonomy): Eukaryota > Metazoa > Chordata > Actinopteri > Perciformes > Sebastidae > Sebastes > Sebastes fasciatus. The sequence goes on along the minus strand of NC_133797.1, from coordinate 940,709 downwards.
GCTACATAACGAGGAAAAACTGGCATGGCGATTTTCACAGGGATCACCTGACCTCTGACTTTAAGATGTGTGGATGTAAATGGGTTCTATGGGTACCCACGAGTCTCCCCTTTACAGACATGCCCACTTTATGATAATCACATGCAGTTTGGGGCAAAAACCATGCTGTTTTCTGCATGCAGTTAAATCTGTTATTTTTGCCTATACTAAAATTGTGTATTTTTGGTGTGTTCTTTATACTTAGACAGTTTTCCTTATATTACATTTTAAAAATCCCAATATATAGTGCAATATATTGAATCGTTACCCCAGTATCATGATACGTATCATATCGGCAGATTCTTGCTAATACACAGCCCTACCATAGTGTCCTTGGCACATGGGAGAAGATTCAGTTGGTTGCAATCTGCAACCTCACCGCTACATGCTGCCAAATCCCACACACTGTCCCTTTAAGTACAGTACTTGAGTAAATGTACCTAGTTACATTCCACCACTGCCTGTTTGTAACTTGGCTTGTTTGTAGTAAGTCAGTGTGAATACTAAACAAAGTAAAACATAATTTTGTTCTTTGGTCTCATGACTAAACTGGACTTCAGGTGTGAAAGTGTCTTCATTGTCAGTACCAGGGTTCAACCTAGAAACCTTCCAGTCACCACTCACCGTCCTTTCCTAATTCAAAATCTCATGTGTTATCTAAAACGGATAACCGTTACTACAGGAGTAGAACATGCTTCAAATCCATTATATCCATTATGAGAAACCAATAGCTACTGCAAGAGCCAGCTGTGGATGCCCCTAGATTATTCATGTAAAGTGTAAGGCTGAGAAATGTGATGTGTCTTGCGATTGATGTGAGAGGGAAGTACAGTATAATATTCCCAGGAGCCTCTAGTGTTACACCTTTTAAAAAAAAAAGAATCTGCCGACATTTCCTGACTTGATCTCTTATCTTAAACGCTGTGGTCGCAAAACTGGAATCGCTGTGCCGTCTCAACACATTTTACCAGAGTGGATCGGACCACTGGGCTTGTACTTCATCAGTATAGTCAATGATAGCCACTAGAGAAGGGAAACATGTCTATGGGATTAGAGGGGATTAGATGTGTACGAAGGCTTTGTCCCACTGTTTGACATTTGAAAGGCACAGACATTTTGCTGCAATCCATCCCTGATCATCTACTTTTAGAATGAAGTAACCTTCATCTGGAAATCTACAATTTCAGTGCTTCCAGGTCTTTACATGTGTGTATTTATCCATTTCACTTGTGAGATCAATTTGCTGGTGAGCTAGTTGGATTATTCTAATCCGAACAAACCTCCTGCATTGTATCTCTGTAACCTGAGAAGTGAGATACTGTGAGCGAAGCAAACAGGAAGAGTGAGCTATGGAAGAGCTATAAGAGGGGTAGATAAGATGAAAAGAGAGAGAGAGAAGCAGGAGAGGGCTATTCATGGACAGATGGATGGATAATGTGCTTATGACTCAAGATCCCCCAGGAGACATTGCTATCTGGGTGTGTCACTCACCACTTTCATCACTAAGCCCTCCTCCTCTCTCACCTTCTCTCACGCTGCTCTGTTTTCTATCCATTCAGTTTTCTGCTCCTGTCACATCATACTGTACCTGATGATACATCAGACACCTTGCTTTTCTTTTCTTTCTTCAGATACCTGACTCCACCCACCCACCCTCCCTAACCTCCCCCCTGCCCTCTTGTTTTCTCTAATGGATGGTGCTAATGCCCATCATCAGCAACTTCCGTCTGGGGAGATTCCTTCCTGCATCTGCTCACTGTGGGACACAACAGGCCCGCTGAGATCATTCACTGATTCACTCCATCCATTTATGAATTCATTCAATTATCTGCTTCGTCATTCATCCATCCATTCATTCTTTTTGGATTCATGCATCCACCTTTTCAGTGCTTGAAGTGCAAAAAAATAAGTGCCAGTACTTATTCACATGTTGGCGTGTGTATCGGCCGGTATCAGCAATATGTTACAACTTATTCCTATTTATTCAGAATGTCTTTAAGCATACTGTAAGCAGCAAGCTATATTATTATTATGGCTGTCAATCAATTCAAATATTTGACACTATGGTAGGGCTGTGTATTGGCAAGAATCTGCCGATATGATACGTATCATATATAACACATTTATACTGCATGCAAAAAACTGCTTGGTTTTTGCCCCAAACTGCATGTGATTATCATAAAGTGGGCATGTCTGTAAAGGGGAGACTCGTGGGTACCCATAGAACCCATTTACATTCACTGATCTGGAGGTCAGAGGTCAAGAGACCTCTTTGAAAATGGACATGACAGTTTTTCCTCGACAAAATTTAGTGCAACTTTGGAGCATTATGTAGCCTCCTTCACCACAAGCTAGTATGACATGGTTGGTACCAATGGATTCATTTCTAGTTTCATATGATGCCAGCATATTTACTCTAGCTTTAAACTGAGCCCTGTACAACCTCCCAAAGATCGATTGCGTTAATGCATTAAAGGAATTACTGCCGTTAAAATGGATTTGTGTTAACGCGTTATCACGTTAACTTTAACAGCCATAATTATTATACTTGGCCTATGCATCTTCTATAGTGGGCCTATAATACTCAAATCATATTCCAACTGGAACATTATAGGGTTAAGGTGGAGTGTTTAGTGTTAATAGTTAAAGTGCTTTCCTGTGTTATTTGCAGCCTATAGTCGGATATCATTCAGGTTTTAGGAGCAGTGTTCCAGTCTGGATGCTCCTACATGTTATACCGAGACACATTCTGAATTTCTACAGTGAATGAAAGATATCAGGAGATATTGGGTTTGGGGGTCCTCCCCCAAGAAAATTTGAATTTACACATTGAATTTTGTTATTATTTACACATATCACCGCCTTCGTTGGAGCATTTCATTCTTCTGGAAATGTTTGCCCTACAAGAGCAGATTCAGAAAACGTTTAAATAATATTTCATTAATTATATTTGTTCACAAATAAAAAAGTTATGATGAACAGTTCACTAATTAATTTACAAAAAGGACGTTAACATGGTATCGATGAATTACAGCACCCTCGTTCTCACCCCTTTACACATAAAGGAATGATCCACCACCACCACACAGTGAGGCATACAGCTCATTAATTAAACACTGGTATTGGGTCGGTACTCGGCATCGGCCGATACCCAAAGCCCAGGTATCGCTATCGATATCGGGACTAAAAATGTCGGATCGGTGCATCCCTACCCAGAGAACCTGATATGGAGAGGGCAGAGAATAGGCAGCTGGTGCGGTACACCAAGGAGTAAGATGAAGAAGTGCTGGTACTGCGTACCGGTGACTACTGGCCCACTTCGAGCACTGCACCTTTGTGACCATTGATTACTTGATTGCTGTAAATGATTCATTCATTCATCTGTTCACTTATTCATTCACTGCTTCTATGCTTTTCCATCTGTCATTCAGAGTAAGGTGATTCTAGTGCGTGTAGTGAGTGAGAGAAGACTTTTAGAGCAAATACTTGTATTCCTTGCTAATGTTGGGATCCTTGTGCTAGTTAAACCATAAAAGCTGATCAACAGGAAACCACTCACTATACTCTAGTGTTGCACGGTATACCGATACTAGTAAGGTATCGCAATACCATGCCGTTAAAATGGTACGATACCCCGTTTTATTAGTACCATTACTTTGGGAATGACAGTGTTTTAATCGAACATCTTCGATGTAATAATCCAAATTGAACCATGAGTTACATTTATGTGCGACCGCGGGGCTGTGAGTGTGTGCAGCGCCCTGCTTTAGAGGACGCCATTAGGATTGGGATCCTGCGGGAGCAGGCAGTTATAACTTTGCTGCTGGTGAGAGTAATCGGTCAAAAATAAACTGTAGAGATAACCAGAAGGATGGAGTCAACAAGTGAAGTTGAAAAGAAGATTAAAGCAGGATAAGACCCGCTCACTTGCTGCACTATCCCGCTCTGAGCTGGTGTCTCCATCAGCAGAACTCCGTTAAAAAAAAACAAGGAAAACAACAGCGCGGCTCTAATTGCTGATCAAATGAAGCATTTGATTCACCATCTTTACTGAATCTGTCCAAGCATCTCCTGTAATTTGGCAAACACATAATCCACCAAAGAGCATGTGTTAAAGTATTATTTGACTGTGTGTCTCAGTAAGGTGAAATGGAAAAGCAGTCCGGTGAGAGTGACTCTTCTCTCTCTTCATAGCTCTTTCTACAGTTACTGTGGTGTCTTTCTGATTTGAACAGCTTTTCCCTCACCAACTTCTCACAGAACTTCATCTGAATTTATTATCAGTTTACAGCTCTTTGTTTTGGAAGGCTCTCGTAGTCTTCCGTGCTGCAGTACCACTCTCCACCTTAACTGTTGCTGATGTGCCAGTGGGGACGCAGTTTTACAAAAAAAGCCTCATTAAACAGTTTAAAGCAGCAGTAGGCAGGTTGGAGCAAATATGATTATAAAAAGGTTATTTTTTATAAAACGGGCACTGTATCCTGACAGTAGTGCTTGAGATAGGTAATCTGAAAAAAATCATGTGCCTCTGTGTCCTCCAGTGCTCCTAACGGCATCTACAAGCTTTCACAGACCGGAGGAAAACAACCAATCAGAGCAGAGCTGGAGAATTGCCGTCTCTGAGCAGCTGTCAATCACTTGCAAACTCCAATCAAACGGTCAAACTAGGCAGCACTGATAAAATATGAATCAATATTCTGTTACTGTAACATGTTTTCAGAAACATCTTGTAGTGTACTGTGAAGCTATAAAATGATAAAGTTTGTGACCCGGCCGCCATGTTGAGATCAGTCGAGGAAATACCAAGCACCGCCCAACAGCCGGAGCAAAGGTTCTCATTTTACAGCTAAACAGTACACTACAAGATGATTCTGACAACATCAGAGAGAAATAGGCATTACAGTAACAGAATATTGATTCATATTTGATTGCGAGTGGATTCGCAAGTGATTGACAGCTGCCTCTGTTGAATGAACAGCCAAAGTCTCTCGTCATGGGCTAGATGTTCTAAAGCCTGAAAACAGAGCCATGAGGAGGAGCAGAAGTCTAGTTTTCTCTCAGAACACTTGAATTACAATATGCTGAAAGGTTATTATGGAATTGTTGCCCAATGATGCCAAAAATATTCTGCCTACTGCAGCTTTAATAAGTGATATCTGGTTGCAAATAAGATAACTACTGTAGTATCGTGGACATCAGATTACTGCATACATATACATTTTTTAATGAATACATTGTTACAATACACTGTTAATTATTTATTTTTTATGATATCGTTTTCGTATCGGTATGAAGATATTAAGGGGGGGAGTTTGTGTGGGAGTCTGAGTTGTGGTGGGGGCTGGTCGTTTGTTGTAGCGGACTCCATTTCTAACCTAACGTTAGCTGTAGTTGCACACTGTTAATAGCTGAAAATAAAGGCACTCACGAGTGCACATGACGTCACATTCGTTGGATTTTGCAAGAAAAAAACGTCCAGCATTCTTCACATTAAAAGCAGTCGACAGGCTGATGTCTCTGAATTCATAGAAGGTCTCGTTAGGTTACAACCTGCTCACACATTGGCAATAAAAAAATGATAAGATTAGTAAAAACTTACATACAGTCCCTTTAAGGTCAATATTAAAGGCCTTTGTGTGCGTGCGTGCGTGTGTAAGCTGATACGGCATTACCTAGAACACTGCAAGGTACAACAAAGATCCATTAACTCCCAACTCCATGTATCAGCCTGGCTAAACCCCACAGACACCAGAGGCAACCCATGTCCATTACATCCAGCTCACCAACCACCACGGCCCGTCCACAATCATTTATGACGACCAGCTGCCTCACAGCAAACACAACAGGGACCCATTTAAAGGAGACACCATCGGAATTGATAATGAGGAATTATTGATATTGATGTTTACTGAGGCTTGGATGCAACAGGCAATTGGCCCATAACTCGGGCTAAGAGCCTATTAGGCTGCATGAAGTGACATCATCGTTGGCCTCAGCCCATGTCAAAGACACAGAGGTCCCACTGCCAAGCCAAGTGTGTCTGCTGTGTCTCTGAAGCACTGCATTTTGCAAGCTATTTTCACTCCTGCCATGAACTTGCATCTTGTATTCTGATTGCAAAGATCTGATTGAGTTGGAATTTCCAGTCTTGTGAAAACACTGATTAACACACATTTGTAACATGGTCTAGGTGAATATTCAATTCTGATTGGCTGCAGGGTATCTATTAATTCCTGATAATGTACACCTACTAAGTAGTTCCGGTGAAACTGTCTGTTCACCGTACTAAATGAATGCGCTGGCTACAAAAACAATCAGAATATCTTATTTACAACACTGAGTGTAATGTTAGTTCTTCAGTGCCTCATCCTCTGAACACCATAAGGTGGCGACTGGAACACACAAGCTCCAAGAAGTAAGTTACACTGTCCCTCTGAACTTACTAATGCTTTGTATCACATAAGCGATCGTCTCACATCCCATTTACTAATCAACTCGCTACTTCCGGCTGCGGCCGACAGTACACATGGCCTCTCATTCGTTCGTGATATCTTGATATTGGTTTGGGGACAATGACATAGCTGGATAGCTACATAATCTTGTTCTTAAACATACTGTCAAATTCTATTTACTGTTTGTCAACCGTACGTAATGTTTGATCGATTAAAATTTTTAATTGCAATTAATCGCGTGATTGTCCACAGTTAATCATGATTAATCGCAAATTAATTTCACATTTGTATCTGTTCAAAATGTACCTTAAAGGGAGATTTGGCAAGTATTTAATACTCTTCTCAACATGGGAGTGGACAAATATGTTGCTTTATGCAAATGTATGTATATATTTATTATTGGAAATCAATGAACAACACAAAACAATGACAGATATTGTCCAGAATCCCTTAGCATAAAACAATATGCTCAAATCATCAATTGACTATGACTTGCCCCAAACTGCATGTGATTATCATAAAGTGGGCATGTCTGTAAAGGGGAGACTCGTGGGTACCCAGAGAACCCATTTACATTCACATATCTGGAGGTCAGAGGTCAAGGGACCCCTTTGAAAATTACTATACCAGTTTTTTCTCGCCAAAATTTTGCGCAAGTTTGTAGCGTTATTTAACCTCCTTCGTGACAAGCTAGTATGACCTGGTTGGTACCGATGGTTTGAGCCCGCTACAACCTAAAAATCGCAAGTTGCCTTAATGCATTAAAAAAATGAGTGGCGTTAAAACAAATTTGCGTTATTATCGCGTTAACTTTGACAGCCCTAAAAATAACATATTCAGATTGTTTTTGTAGCCAGTGCATTAATTTAGAACGGATCTACTTAGTAGGTGTCCATTATCAGGAATGGATAACCGGCAGCCAATCAGAATCGAGTATTCACCCAGACCATGGCATCATTCCTGATAATGGATATGGACCTCGTCGGGCATTATCCCTTAACTTCACTTCCTCTCATTATTCTCATTTTAAAGGTCTCATATTGTGCTCATTTCCAGGTTCATAGATGTATTTTAATGTTGTACTAGAACATGTTTACATGCTGTAATGTTAAAAAAAACCTTTATTCTTCTCATACTGTCTGCCTCGGTCTGCCTGCATGGAGCCCTTTTCAGCCTCTGTCTGAAAAACCCTGATTCAGAGCCTGTCTCCTCCCACTCTGCTCTGATTGGTCAGCGTTTCCTGCTGTCCGCTGTCAATCAAACGCCCTCAACACAGCGTCACTTTCTCCCCCGAGCTCTCCGTGCAGCAACCTCGGCTGCAGCTAACTGAGCTAGACAGAGAAGCAGCAGGAAGAGTACTGTGAATAACAAAACTACTTCAAAGTTTATAAACCAGAAACTTCACCCAGCGCACGTTACCGGAGGAATCTGATCCGAAATCGGCGAGAAATGAACAACATCTGCGGTCAAGATTCCAGGTTTTCCTGACGGTTTTTCTCAGGTAACTATGCTACTATTTATAGCTCTGTTTGTTAGCTCAGTATTTACGTTCTGCATAAACTCTGTAAACCATAAACATACACTCTGTTTTACGTTTGTCTTTACAGGTCCATCTGTGAGAAATGACCGACAGAATCATCCCAGTGAAGAGCAGATAGTTCTATTAACATGGAGATACAGAGCTAACATGTTAGCATGTAGCTACATGCTACCGCTATGTGACGGTGTGTAAACACAGCGAACATCAGGGTGGAAAATAGAAGATGTGAAACAGTAGTCAGTTCATTATTTCTGGTAAAAGACACCTGATAAACGTAGTAAAGTAATCAGAGTAATGATATATTAGTTACTGTAGGAGCTGTCTCTGTGTTACCATGACTACAGACCGGTTAACGTTACACTCACCGGAGCTGAAAGACTTTCTCCTGTACCATGTCAACATAACTGAAGGTGGAATTAAAAATGCTGTATATAATTAATATTGTCATCTGTCTACTCAAATAAAGTTTGACTGTGAAACAGAAATGTCTTGTGTTGCTTACAGTCACTATTTACTACCTGTACTCTTCTACATGCATGACATCAAATTAATGTTTCATATCACCTGTTTAAACAGTGTAATTACATAGAGCCTTTGTGAAAGAACATGTTATATTTAGATGATGGGAGTACATGAAGACTTTTCTGCTGGTTCTTGCAGACTAACAGAAGTAGGAGCAGACGTTGCTTATAGTTACAAGGCGGACCAGAGAGAGTCACTCTGTGGGCGGGGTCACCTAGCTGGAGGTTCTACCGTTGTTCTAACAGGAAACCCTTATATGGCATGAAAACTTGTCACCGACGTCACCAAAGTAAGGAAGTGCTGCTCAGCGTTCTTTCAGACCCATTTTCGGACAGATGGAGCAGGAGAAAAAGAGAGAGGATGGTCTTTTATGATATTATGGTGACCTGTAGAAACACTGGGGACAGATATTGATGTTTAAAAGACATGGAAAAGTGCATTTTGCATAATAGGTGACCTTTAAATGGACAGAAAACAACCTCGCTTGCTTTTCACCGTTCATGAAATCTAGTTTTGATCAGGCCGTTAGCACCTGAGCTCTGAGTGTGATTTGCTTATAATTCCTGGTTGGGTTCATACACGAAAGTTTTCATTACGTTGCATCGCACTTTGTCTGTAATGTAGAGCCATTTAACCAATTCTACTCTATGTATGTCTCCTTTTACCTTTGCCCCCTTGTAGGTAAATGGAGGTGAAGGACAGGAGCCGCTCCCCTTCCCGTAAAACCAGCCGGGTGGAGCAGGTGGTGGGACGATGGCTGAGACGGTCCCGAGACCTAGGCAGCAGGTCTCACTCTCTGAGCAGGTAAACCTCTGTTTTTGTCTTATTCAAGTTCATTAGTTAGATTCTCCATTTCATCTGACCTGTATGTCTTTTGACTGAGGGAGGGACCTGTGAGAAAATATGAACATAGAAAGTCCACATAGGGACCCTGTATTTTGCTACTGTCTGTTGTGTTTTAATTTATGTCCACCTGCTCCTCTCCAGAGACCGTGTTGCTATGGATGGGAAGTCAGCAGAGTGCAGTGGCTCTGATCAGAGGAATTACCCCTTCCGCTTCATCGTTCAGATTCAACGAGACCCAGAACTCGACTGTCATGGCCTCACTCTGTCCTCCCAGACCCCCATCCTGGTGCAGGAGGTCACCCCAGGTATGACGAGAGCCCCTCTCTTCACCCCGGTGCCTGTTCTGAGGGAACACTTATGGAGTTGATCTCAAAACTTTGAATCACGGTTATCAGATCTCCATGCGGAGCAGACACTTTCCCTTTCAGTTCGTAGCGTCCGTCGTCCGACTAATTATTGATAACATGGCGCTGATATGCGAAAATGAACTAAATTGGTTTTATTCTATAAAAAGATAGCAAAACGACGGTGGGGGTGGTGGGCAAGTAATGTAATCGTGTATGCCCAACACCATGTAATTGCACATTCACAACAGGCGCGAAGCAAACTTCGCGCGGCGTGACTACATACAAAGTCAATGCAATGACGCGACGCAAACAGGCGAAATTTGTGTCATTCACATATTTGCAGGAGTTGAAATATTTAAACTCCAGTCGCGAAAGCCTATCGTTGAGTTTCTCCTCCTGTTGTCACTGACGTCCTGACGTTGAATCAGAAATGGAGGAAAAATATATTGTAGCTGTGTGTGGGCACTCAGAGCTACAATAGTACATCATATTTGTACAGAAACAGGACCAAACTCTGTATAAATGTATGTGTATTAACCACAGACGGTCTGTGGTATAAACAACAACGTTGCTGCTCTATTTATGCCTGGATGACTTTATCTTGAGTGTTGATGGAGCAGCTGCATAGCATTGCACTGATCGATCCAAACTCCATTCAGAAAACAAGCATTTTAAAAGTTGTTTGCTTGTCGTCTTGAGGACAGATCTGATAAAGCGTGAACCCAGACTTCATTATGTGGTTATTTCAGCATCCTTTTGTTCCCTTTATTGCAATGAAATCACAGCACAATCTGTTTATTTTGGGTTCTTACCACAGTAGCGACGTGTGGCTTGCTAGATACAGTCAGTGCAATGGCACTGTATGTGAATACAGCTCGCAGCTGGGTGATGTTATGAACCCAGACACAACGGTGTTTGGTTTTCTGACATATCTGGGACTCCACAACATGTACAAAGGAGTAACAGTGGTTATTTCTTCCATGGTTGATGGCAGAAATGGCGGAAAGAAAAGTTGTTGTGATCTATGGAGACATCTCTAGAGCGAGTACCGCAAATGAAGAGTAAAGCGAGGTGAAAATTCACTTCACTCTTGGTGTGAATGCGACATAACACCGGTAACACCGACTACCGCGGCGAGCCTACTCTGTATGAGGGAGTTAGATTTCATCGCTGACACTGCATGTCTAGGTGAGCCCAGCTATGTCTGGTTGGTACCTCTCATCCTCCCCAACACCAGCTCAGGCTCCTTCCCCCATGGAGATAACATTCTACGTGCCAGATTCCATTGCCAAGGTCTGCAGTGTTTTGGTCTGCTTTGTCAGTGTCTCTTGCCCTACTGGCACAACTGCTATTATATCTATATATATCTATATCTACGTATATATTTATGTTGGTATATATATATGAAAGGTTAACTTTGCATGCTTTAGGCTGACAGGTCCACTCTCCGCCATAATTGGTAGGAGGGTGTTAAAATCAAATATATATACAGTATATATTTTTCCCCGCTGTCTCTTATTTTGCAAGTGGACAGTAATAGTGGAGCTGTGCCAGACCACTGCAGGCTTCAGAAGTGGAAACTCAGAGGGAGGCTGAGACTGTATCCGTGTGTGTGTGGGTGTGTATAGTGAGTGAGAGAAGACTTTGAGAGCAAATACTTGTATTCCTTGCTAATGTTGGGATCCTTGTGCTAGTTAAACCATAAAAGCTGATCAACAGGAAACCACTCACTATACTCTAGTGTTGCACGGTATACCGATACTAGTAAGGTATCGCAATACCATGCCGTTAAAACGGTACGATACCCCGTTTTATTAGTACCGTTACTTTGGGAATGACAGTGTTTTAATCGAACATCTTCGATGTAATAATCCAAATTGAACCATGAGTTACATTTATGTGCGACCGCGGGGCTGTGAGTGTGTGCAGCGCCCTGCTTTAGAGGACGCCATTAGGATTGGGATCCTGCGGGAGCAGGCAGTTATAACTTTGCTGCTGGTGAGAGTAATCGGTCAAAAATAAACTGTAGAGATAACCAGAAGGATGGAGTCAACAAGTGAAGTTGAAAAGAAGATTAAAGCAGGATAAGACCCGCTCACTGGCTGCACTATCCCGCTCTGAGCTGGTGTCTCCATCAGCAGAACTCCGTTAAAAAAAAACAAGGAAAACAACAGCGCGGCTCTAATTGCTGATCAAATGAAGCATTTGATTCACCATCTTTACTGAATCTGTCCAAGCATCTCCTGTAATTTGGCAAACACATAATCCACCAAAGAGCATGTGTTAAAGTATTATTTGACTGTGTGTCTCAGTAAGGTGAAATGGAAAAGCAGTCCGGTGAGAGTGACTCTTCTCTCTCTTCACAGCTCTTTCTACAGTTACTGTGGTGTCTTTCTGATTTGAACAGCTTTTCCCTCACCAACTTCTCACAGAACTTCATCTGAATTTATTATCAGTTTACGGCTCTTTGTTTTGGAAGGCTCTCGTAGTCTTCCGTGCTGCAGTACCACTCTCCACCTTAACTGTTGCTGATGTGCCAGTGGGGACGCAGTTTTACAAAAAAAGCCTCATTAAACAGTTTAAAGCAGCAGTAGGCAGGTTGGAGCAAATATGATTATAAAAAGGTTATTTTTTATAAAACGGGCACTGTATCCTGACAGTAGTGCTTGAGATAGGTAATCTGGCATCTACAAGCGCGTGCGTGTGAAGTATCTTCAGTAGCTATTGTAATGAGGAGGCTAAACAAAGGAGGAGCTCTTGAAGGAGCAGGATTTTTTCCCTTTATTGAGGCTCTCAGGTAGCACTTCCTCTTAAGCTATGTTCTGTCGCCAAGAGCCTCTTCCAATCAAATACCTAAAACACTTCTTTTGTTGTGTAAGAGGAGGGTAAGAATGGGGTATTGATAGATAGATCGATAGATAGATAGATGGATAAATAGATAGATAGATAGATAGATAGATAGTTAGATAGATAGATGGATAAATAGATAGATAGATAGATAGATAGATAGATAGATAGATAGATGTAATTTATTGATCTCAAATTGTAAATTCTTGTGTTACAGCAGCAGGTTATCCAGGCAATGCACCGGAACAGTAAATAGACAGTAAATAAACATATCAACACTAGAGGTAAATATCTATCGTATACACAATATAAAGAATATATTAGAATACACTATAAATATACCAGACTGCTACAACTCAAATATAAGATAGAAACATAGAAGACCATATTATATACATTAGCAAAGTAGTTACAATTTTTGTTTTAAAATAAAAATTCAATGAGGTAGTAAACCAATGTGCAAATTCAACATGTGCAAGTTTATTACAGGAGCAAAACAGATAGGAGTTGATAAAGAAGCTCTAAAGCTGAGAGTTGTCTGTTAGACAGAGGTGAAGTGTTGTAGAGGGTTGATGCTTTGGGCAGGAGATATTTCCTGTGTCGGTCCTTGTGACAGTAAAGCTGAATCGGTCTGTTAGAGACAGAGCTCTGCTGTCTGTCCAGTAGGTGGTGGAGAGGGTGGTCAGGATTATCCATGATGGATAACAGTTTATTCAATGTCCTCCTCTCCACCACAACGTCAAAAGTATCCGGTTTGCAGCCAATTATGGAGCCGGCCTTCTTAATCAGTTTATGTAGTCTCAGATGCTACTCCCCCAGCAGACTTTGGCGACGTACACTACACTGGCCACAACAGACTGAAAGAAGATTTCCAACATCTTGCTGCACACGTTGAAGGATCTGAGCTTCCTCAGGAAATAGAGTCTGCTCGTCCCCTTCTTATTTACAGCCTCACAATTTGTATATATAATATGGGGATGAGCAGACTATGTGTGATCTGGGTCTCAGCAAAGGAGATGGGATATGCATACAGCTGGAGGTGTGTCTGGGAAGCTTTACTCAGGGTGAACAAGTCCTCAACTAAATGAATTCATGGGGACTTAAGGGTGTGTCAGCACCCGTAGGTGGACATGTCACCTCTACTGGATCCCATGGCACAGCACGTCTTACTGGTCACAATGTAAAACATACAAACACATGGTTTTCTGATACACTCCCAGATGGCACGCCCCTATTCATGATGCTAAGCTTGTGTGTTGATTGCAGAAATTGCAGAAAAGTGTAATGTGACATTAATGGTTACATGCTGCATGATTTTAAAGGGCCGCCTCTGTTCACAACCACAGAAGTTATTGTGAGGGGATTAGCTGCTGTAAATGTTGTCAGATCTAAAGGAGAGCTGCAGTCTTACAGTCCCTCAGTGCCTCTCCTAAAATAGAATCATTCATCACATACAGTATCTAGAGTATGATCTACTTACAGCCATCACAGTTCTCACTCAGGATGAATGGCCTTTTACAGCTGATGCCAGCCTGTATGCTATGTAGGGATGTCACAAGAAGCAATACTTCGGTACCAAGTCGATGCTGTAATTCTGAAAGCGTGATGGTACTCGTTTTTCTACAGTACCGTAGGTAGCGTCAGGGCTCGAGACTAAAGGTGTCCCGTCATCCCGTGAACAATAGAATATGTGTTTGGGATGCAGTAAACTCACTATTGACATATCCCGGGGTTGCACCCCATTTTTTCCCTGATGATGCTACAAAGTGAACAACAAATCCACGTTGAAATCGGCAGGACAAGTAGGCAGCACAGTCCTGCACAGAGCTAACAGCTAACGTCAATGGGAGGTGTCATTGATTTACATTGTAATGTATTCAGGCTGAGTATTGGGCGAAGCTAAATTCTAACTTTATCCTGATGTGTTCAAATGTAATCTTTTGGCCAGAAACCTGAATAAATCCAGTTTGAAGGAGATGTTTTCACAGCAATATAAAATAGATAATAGAGAGGGAATTATGACCTGTTTAACTGAAACCACTATGCAGACGGTAATAAAGGAGTAGATGTTGAAGTACATGGGATTTGTTGTTTTACTTTTGTTTTTTACCATGGTATTGAGAATCCTGGAATTTCACTGGTATTGGTATCAACTACTACATTTTTGGTATCTTGACATCACTAAGGTTGTGCATAGTGAATCATTCAAAGATTACTGAAATTGTGTTGAACCAAATGGGCCTTTGAAAATGGCCATAACAGTTTTTCCTCGCCCAGCGTAAGTTTGGCTTCCTTCGCGACAAGCTAGTGTGACATGGTTGGTACCGATGGATTCTTGTATTTTTTAGTTTCATATGATAGCAGTATCTTCACTCTAGCTTTAAGACTGAGCCCGCTACAACCTCCGAAATCGCAAATTGCGTTAATGTGTTAAAGAAATGAGTGGCGTTAAAACAAATTTGCGTTAACGTATTATTATCGCGTTAACTTTGACAGCCCTACGATTAATTACTAGCCAACTATGTATATATTTAAAGAAAGGGAAACTAAAAGATATACGTTTACATTTTTCCAACAATGTTAATGAACCAGTTACAGTGCATATAGTATATATTTAGCTTGTTATAATGCTGTATAGCTAGATGCTACATCCATGAATGTGCTACAGCTAAAGACAATGACATAGTTTCCATCACTCTACTTTATATACTATGAAGCAGATAGGAAATCTGAATTTAAAAATGTCTGTATAAATTACAGAAATCCAGTCCATTCTAAAAAAAAACACTGTAACTGCTGCAAATACAGCTTCCCAATTACCATCTGACTGAAATTAAACAATTACCTAAGTCATTAAATACATATGTGCAGTATATTATATTCTGCCTATATTTGTACTCTGAAGTGCAGTTTGCTGCTGAGCTGCAGAGCCACAAGGATCTGAATCCCCCTGAGGTCCAGGGGCAGATTACCTCGCTTTCGCCTGTCTGGCTCAAGAGTCTGCTCTGTCACCATCTGCTTCTGCCTGTCCCAGACACTCACACATGCACGCACGCACGCACGCGCGCACACACGCACACGCACACGCACACGCACACGCACACACACACACACACACACATACACACACACACACTGTTGCTCATGTCTCCAGTAGCCCTACTAAACCTTGGCTCATTTGTTCCTGTCTCTTCTGTCTCTCTAGCACGTGCTGCAGCATCTCGACAGTGAAATATGAATCCTTCATTTAAAAGCATTTTCAGAGCTATCGGTGTCACCTGTATCTGCCTATGTTCATTTTGGATGTTAACTTCAAGTACTTGTACCGTATCACAATTGAAGAAGTCATTATTGGAGGGTTACCTGATGCTGTTGATGATAGTGATAGGAAGGCGATGGCAGGGAGTGGTCCAGTGAGACAGTGCTAGGGGTGATAAATGTCATGTTTATGAGAAACTATTATCTTTCTTGACACAGTATCCATAGATTAGACACAGCTTAAGGTACATCATTTGTACTTTTACTTACTTAATCCTCTTGGTTCCCTGTGGAACATAAGGCTGCGACTCTCTGCTTCCATCTGGTCCTATCCCGTGCAGCACGTTGTTCCTCGCCCCAAGTTAGTTTAGCCCTTTTCAGTTCTGAGGTCCGAGTTCTCCGCCAGCTTGTTTTTAGCTTCCCTTGTTTCCAGGTGGAGTCCGTCTCAGAACTTCCCTAGGAATGCAGTCCTGGTCCAGTCTGAGGACATTTATGTTTAATTTCCAGCACCACCTTTCTGCAGTTTGTGTTTATGTCAACCACTCGCCAGCATTCTGAGCTGTACAGCCTGTACAGCATTACTGATTCGACATAGAGTGCTACAGGAATGACTCCTAAGAAAATGAGTTAGCATGTTGGCACTTCCGGTTCCATCGCCTGGACTTCAAAGTTTTTTTTCGATGGGTTGTTAGTTAGATGCCTGAAATAAGGTCTGTGGTCAAGCTGAAGAGATTTTAACGTCTTGTTCTATGACATAAAACAAATCAATAAATACCCCACAGGTGAATTTTGAAGTCTTTACATGTCTTAAAAAAGGCGGTTGCTAACAAGTGGCTAAATGAGAAAACTAAACGTCATCACGCCAACTCGTCCTCCTTCACACCCTCGTTGTGTATACACATTAAATGTGGCAAAAATAATATTAAAAACAATGCACTCATACAACCGTGGTGTAGTTGGTTTATAGCCTAACGTTAGCTTTTTATTTCTGGCGATTGCATTCATGCATCAAAAATCATAAAAGTGGTGTTTATTTGTGAAGATTATCTTGCTGAACAAAATGTATAATTATATTTAATAATAAGTATAATAATATTATAAATGTTTGTTTGTCACAGAGCTTATTTTCTGCAATAATCCAAAATCCAAAGGGAAAGTCCCATTGGCTTGTCGAGGGAACCATGGCAATGCTAACTTCCTGGTTGGTCTACAAAAATACATCATCTCTGCAGCACTCTATTACTCCTCTATATCTTTACATCGTAAAAAGTTGTTTGATGCATTAATGCTCTGGATATTGCATAGAGAACCTTTAAATAGTATGTCCCATACAGACAGTATGTCACATCATCATCCACATATTTAGTGCAGTCATCATCTCCATTTGCAAACATCTACTGTAACTTCTGATCACAACCCTGTTGAACTCATATGTTCTAATAAGGGCTGTCAATCAAATAAAATACTCTGCTGAAAAAAATTAAGGGAAACATTAGGGGCCCACTGCACCAGGAGGAACCCAGGGCCCACTGCACCAGGAGGAACCCAGGGGCCACTGCACCAGGAGGAACCCAGGGCCCACTGCACCAGGAGGAACCCAGGGCCCACTGCACCAGGAGGAACCCGGGGCCCACTGCACCAGTGTAAGGTCTGATAATCGCTGAGGATTTCATGCCGGTACCTAACAGCGGTCAGGGTACCGTTGGCTATGACATGGAGGTCTATGCGACCCTCCAAGGATGTGCCTCCTGCTGGGTGCTGCGCCCTACTAAAGTGATCATTTGGTGTCTGCTCCAAGCATCAGCATGCCACGTTTATCTATTCTGGATAAGGCCCGTGCGATAGGGCAAGTTGAAGCTGGTGTTCCGCAAAACCAAGTTGCAGCATTATTTGAAGGCAGCCCTGGTACCATCTCCAAACTGAAGGCCAAGTTTCGTGAAACCGGTGATGTAAAAGACAGACCGCGAAGTGGGCGTCCCAGGAAGACAACACCCCAGGAAGACCGGTTCATCACCCTTACAGCACTGAGGAACCCTAAGTTGTCTTCTAGAGATTTGCAGGCAAGGTTTGCAGAACGTTATGGCATACAGATCTCTGATCAGACGGTCAGGAACAGAATGCACACAGCCAATCTCAGAGCTCATAAGGCTACCAGGAAGCCTGCAATGACTGCCCTTCGCCGCCAGGCCCGTTGCGCTGGTGTCGACAACACAGACAATGGAACCTGAACATGTGGGGGAATGTCATGTTCAGTGATGAGTCCAGGTTCTGTCTGCCAAAGTTGAATGGCAGGGTCAAAGTATGGAGACAACGTGGAGAACGTTATGCTGATTGTTGCACCGATGGAGTAACAGCTTTTGGTGGGGGCAGTGTCATGGTGTGGGGCAGCATCTCCCTCACTGGCAAAACAAGGCTTGTCATCATTGAAGGCCATCTCAATGCAGTGAGATATCGGGTTGAGATTCTGCAGCCAGTGGCGATCCCATATCTCCACAATCTACGACCTAACTCCATCCTCCAAGATGACAACGCTCGCCGACACAGAGCCAGGGTTATCACAGACTACCGCCACAATGTGGGAGTAGAGAGAATGGAACGGCCTGCCAAGAGTCCAGACCTCAACCCAATTCAACACTTGTGGGATCAGCTTGGGCGTGCTGTACGTGTTAGAGTGACCAAGACAACCACGCTGGCTGACCTGCAACCAATCCTGGTTGAGGAATGGAACGCCATCCCACAGAAATGTGTAACCAGGTTGGTGACCAACATGAGGAGGAGGTGCCAGGCTGTTTTGGCTGCGTATGGATCTTCCACCGCTACTGAGGCTCCTGACGGTGGATTAAATGAATAAAGTGTCAAATAGCCAATATATCTTGTTTGTTCCTTGTTACTGATGGAGAGTTCAATATTGGCAGAGCATTTGGCAAATTTTATTTTTCAGCCTGAGGGCATCAACGAGAACTCAGGAGACAGAACATGAAGAGGTTGGCTGATAATATTTTTAGCCTTCTTTAACACCTGATTCTCCCAGAGGGAGCACAAGTCTCTTTGTTGGACTCCAGTAATCTTGGAGCAAACCGTAACAATGCTATACAGGCTGTTTCTGTCCTTAATGGTTAAACCACTGAACCAACAAATAAAAGAAAAGGTTAAAAGACTTTCGATAAAAGAATAAAAGTTACTTAAGATCCTCTCACTGACATTAAAAGAGTTTAGCTTCCTCAACATATAGATTCTTGACGATAGACTAGGTCAAGATAATTATCATCGTACCATTTAACAAACTCAGGTAAGCAGGACCATGATCAGACTCTGAGCCTTGAAGTAATCATCAGAAGTGTCATCAGAAACCTTAACAAGAAGCCTGTTCTCCTGAGAAGACCTGCAGCTGTCGGTGTACATGATAAATAGGAGGGGTGACAACACACAACCCTGAGGGGAACCTGTGTTTGATTCGGACATCTTGGACATTTTTCCATTCACAAAAACCTGCTTGACCCTCACAGTAAGAAAGTTTAGAATCAGCATGAGAAGCTGGTCTGGGAGATTAAAATGAGAGGCAAGTCTCTCAATCAGGATGTGAGGCTGCATTTTGTTAAAAGCAGAGGAAAAGTCTGCGAATAAAAGTCTGGCATGAGCTCCAGGTTTCTCTAGATGCTTATACACAGTGTCCAGTATAAAAAGTTTAGCGTCCTCCACGCCTTTGTCTGGCTGATAAGCAAATTGCAGGGGATCGAGTTTTCCATTTATAGAGGACACAATAATGTCCTTTAAAATCTTCTCAAAATGTTTCATTACAAGTGATGTAAGCGCCACAGGTCTGAATTCACTTAGTTCTTTGGGTTTTTTTTGATTTGGGAATAGGTATGATGGTTGACACCTTCCAGATTGTAGGAATCTGGCCAAGATCAGCACCTTTGGAAGAGTCTGGGGAAAACCCCGCTGAGCTGGTCGGCACAATAATGCAGAGTACGCCAACAGATGACATCGCGACCAGCACCTCTCCTAAGCTTAATCTTCTTAAATAAGGCTGTGACACTTTCCCTGAGATATCACTATTTCATTTAGAGGTTCGAGGGATTTTCTACATAAAGAGACATTTTCAGTGAAGTCAGACCTTTAAAAGCGGGAGAAGAAGGAGTTGAAAGCGTTAGGCAAATCAGAGTTATCCACTCCATTAACTAATGGATTTTTTGGTCTCAGTGTATTGGTTAATGGATGCCATATTCTTGATAGCTTGCCAGGCTGCTCTAAGGTCTCCACTGCGATATTGTGCTTCCATTTTTTCCTTATACTTTTTTTTGGCCTTCCTTATTTCATTTCGTACTTCTCTCGAAACTGCCTTCTTCTCAAGGGGATTACCAGTACAATAGGTCAGTTTCTTTTAGTTGATAACTGATTTAAGCTCCTTTGTTATCCAAGGTTTGTTATTTGGATAAATAACAACGCTTTTAGTTGGGACAGTGGAGTCTACACAGAATGTGATATATGATGAAACAGTGTCACAAAGATCATTAATATCATCACCACATGCATCATAAGAACATTCCCTGAAGAGAAGAGATGCTGTCCTCTGACCAGCATTTCACTGATTTCTTCACCCGGGGGAGCCGCCTGAATGGGGGTGTGTACAGGGGCATAAGATACACACAGTTGTGATAAGACAATCCAAGAGAAGGCAGTGGCAGCGATCTATAAGCACCCCTCACTGAGCCATAACACAGGTCTATGGTAGAGTTCCTCTGTGTCCTCAAACTCTCATTTAGTTTACAGTGATTAAAATCACCCAGGACAAATTTCCGAGCATCCGGGCATATTGCGTAGAGTCGGTGTGTTACGTCAGCAATCAGCTGATTGCCGGCTGATGCGTTTGCGCGGGGGTGGATGTAAACAATGGTGAAAAACAGCTGTTGGAACACAATCACATAAATAATAATAATAATAATAATAACATAAAACACGTTGACACGTCTGTTCACTACTGAAGCCAATCCCACAGGGAGGTTTTGCCCCTCATGTTATCAGTAGTGGTGACAGCAACCATTTAGTGTTGGATGCTGACTTGGGGACAATAAATGAAAGGTGATGTTGATGTCAAACACTGGGATAGAGTTGAGGAACGGTAGAATGCTAAATGAGGCGGAGCGGAGGGATATACAGCTGTTTGATACCCCCTAAATTGGATGTACAGTGATTAGATGGCTGGTCTCCTGCAGTGGGACGGTTAGATTTGGAGAGCTGTGTGAATAATTATGCATCAGCGTGAGATGAAAGGAGATCCGTAGAATACGAGCTACTGCCTGCCATCAACCCCAGCCGACTGAACACCCTCAGGCATGACAACACAAGGACATTTTGTTTGTCCAGGTGGTCCTGCAGATGGTCGGCTCGTCCCTGGCGACCAGCTTGTGAAGATCAATAACATCGCTGTCGATGACCTGACCCCGGAGCAAGCTGCTGAAATAATCAGGTCTACACCGACAGCTAACAAACACACACAGGATTATCTGTACATACGCCCCAAAATGCTGTTTAAATTTATGCTATGCCCATTACGTCTAACCTTGCCAGCCACCCTTTGTTTTTTTCAGGGAGTGCCAAGATTCATTGACAATGACTGTCCTCAGAACGATAATGGTGAGTCTGTATCTAACTAATCACTCACACACATGCACACACACACCCCACAGAAACACACATTTACACATAAAGACATTTAATTGGATGATGGCTCATCCAATTAAAGCAGCATTTATATGAACTTAGAGCATTGTCTCTTGTAGAAACAAACACATACACAGACACGTATGAGCACACATACTGTACATATGGAGGACGGAACCTGCCAAAATAAAAAATAAATAAATAAATGTCATTAAATGTAGCAAAAATAATATTAAAAAAAATTTAGCCATTAATTCATTGATAAAATGTGACATGAATTGATATTTCTGTTTTATTTATTTTGTATTAATTCCCTTATTTATTTACTCTTCGGTTTAATTATTTTTTATTTTAATTCATTTTAAAATGAATTGATTTATTTTTGCATTTGTTTTTTATTTATTTCTTTACGCGCCGTGCCCCTCTGTGCTCGAGCCCAGAACGGTTCCACACGCCGGACCGCTTGGCACTCTGCACGGCACCGAGTCCTATGATGGAGAGAACGGGCTCAGCGGCATGTTCAACGTCAGTGTCGTTGTTGCTGCGCAGCGTATTTCTGACGGCGACGGCCTGGAGGTTCCCACTTTGAACAAGCTAAACCTCGGGGACGAGACTGATGGTGGGTCCGGTCCGCAGTTCAGCTTCAGACGGTTGTTCTGCACACCTGTACCGGTACGAGGCTGCGGCGGGAGGGAGCAGCAGCATGCCGACGACAGCTAGCTGGCTAGCATACAGTCCATAAATAAGGGATGAAATGCAAAGGGAAAATCGTGCAGAAATAAATAAATAAATGCTTAAATACATAAGTAAATACATACATTTAAGAATAAATATAAAATAAGTAAAACATAAATGCAAACAAATAAATTAATTTAAAAATGTATAAAAATAAATACTTAAATAAATAAAAGGGAAAATTAAACAGAAGAGTAAATAAATAAGGGAATTAATACAAAGATAAATAAATAAAGAAGCAAATTCAAACAGAAATATCAATTTATGTCACATTTTTATCAATTAATTAATATTAAAACTATTAACTGCCTATTAAAACTTTATTTTTTAAATCAAGATCTTTTTATTGGGGTTTTTGCAGTATATAGCAAAAGTGTAGCGCTATTCGGTAACCAAAGAGGAATGACAGGTATGAGTATACATTATTAGCAGCTGGTACCAATGCCAACAAATAAACAAATCAGAACAAAGGATGTATATAATCTATGTATATCAACAGTAAAACAATCCCCCCCCAGCATGCCATACGGAAAGCTAACTGTCACACCAAGGACTTGCGATGAATGATTCAATACTGTGTGATGGAGTCAAGCTGCACTTAGTAATCGAGTACTTACAGTATCTGGAATGTATCTAAAAAAGGGCCCCATGCTTTCAGGAATTTCCCATGTGAATATTGAAGCGAGGATCTGATTTTCTCAAGCTTTAAAGGTCTCATATTATGCTCATTTCCTGGTTCATAGATGTATTTTAATGTTGTACTAGAACATGTTTACATGCTGTAATGTTCAAAAAAAACTTTATTCTTCTCATACTGTCAGCCTGAATATGCCTGATCAGAGCCTCATTCAGCCTCTGTCTGAAATGCCCTGATTCATAGCCTGTCTCCTCCAACTCTGCTCTGATTGGTCAGCGTTTCCTGCTGTCCGCTGTCAATCAAACGTCCTCAACACAGCGTCACTATCTCCCCCGAGCTCTCTGTGCAGCTCCGTGAGCTACACAGAGAGAGAGCAGGCAGCAAGAAGAGTTTATAAACTACTTCAAAAGTTTATAAACCAGAAACTTCACCCAGCGTACGTTACCGGAGGAATCTGATCCGAAATCGGCGAGAAATGAACAACATCTGCGGTCAAGATTCCAGGTTTTCCTGACGGTTTTTCTCAGGTAAATAATGCTACTTTATAGCTCTGTTAGTTAGCTCAGTATTTACGTTCTGCTTAAACTCTGTAAACCATAAACATACACTCTGTTTTACGTTTGTCTTTACAGGTCCATCTGTGAGAAATGACCGACAGAATCATCCCAGTGAAGAGCAGATAGTTCTATTAACATGGAGATACAAAGCTAACATGTTAGCATGTAGCTACATGCTACCGCTATGTGACGGTGTGTAAACACAGCGAACATCAGGGTGGAAAATAGAAGATTTGAAACAGTAGTCAGTTCATTATTTCTGGTAAAAGACACCTGATAAACGTATGGAAGTAATCAGAGTAATGGTGTATTAGTTACTGTAGGAGCTGCCTCTGTGTTACCATGACTACAGACCGGTTAACGTTACACTCACCATAGCTTACCGTAGCTGAAAGACTTTCTCCTGTACCATGTCAACATAACTGAAGGTGGAATTAAAAATGCTGTATATAATTAATATTGTCATCTGTCTACTCAAATAAAGTTTGACTGTGAAACAGAAATGTGTTGTGTTGCTTACAGTCACTATTTACTACCTGTACTCTTCTACATGCATGACATCAAATATATATAATATATAAATATCACCTGTTTAAACAGTGTAATTACATAACGCCTTTGTGAAAGAACATGTTATATTTATCTCAGATGATGGGAGTTTCTGCTGGTTCTTGCAGACTAACAGAAGTAGGAGCAGACGTTGCTTATAGTTACGAGGCGGACCAGAGAGAGTCACTGTGGGCGGGGTCACCTAGCTGGAGGTTCTACCGTTGTTCTAACAGGAAACCCTTATATGGCATGAAATTCGTCACCGACGTCACCGGAGTAAAGAAAAGCTGCTCAGTGTTTTTTCAGACCCATTTTCGGACAGATGGAGCAGGAGAAAAGGAGAGAGGATGGTCTTTTATGATACTATGGTGACCTGTAGACACACTGGGGACAGATATTGATGTTTTAAAGACATGGAAAAGTGCATTTTGCATAATAGGTGACCTTTTAGCAAGACATGATGTCCGCCAACCATTGTGTGTGAGTGAGAGGGGCAGCGCCCTTCCACCTGAGCAGGATTGCTCACCGAGCCAGAAGGGAAACAAAGGATAAGGTACGTCCTTTTTCTGCAGTTAATTGGGTCTCACTTCCGGTGACCCCAAACAGAGCAACCAGAGAGTTTGGTTCTAATATGACGTTTAACACCTGAGATAAAGTGTGAAAGATCTCCTTCCAAGAGTTTGTAAGACTAGGGCATGACCAGTACATGTGAATAAGGGAGGCTTCAGCGCTTTTGCACTTCTCAGGATACATGCGAGACAGTTTGGCTTTTGAGATATGGACGGTTCAGGTAAAAAATTACGAACCGTTCGGTTCGCTAGTCACGGTTCGGGACGTGTATGAATTGTTCGGTTCATTTGAAATAAGTTATGAGGCCGATTGTGTATTTTTTTCATGTAGAGTTAGGCTCCCGTTTATTGTCACACTAGAAATTAAGGCCTTTGGAAGGAGGTTAGGACACAGGAGGACATGGGTCTTGAGGTACGGGGTTTAACACATGCGCAGTGTAACTGAAGCTGCGGTCGAGCGTTGCTATTGGCTCAATTTCGGCGAGTGCAGATCAGATTTTACTGCGCATGTGTTGATGAAGCGTGACCCAGCCCCCTTCACGGATAAAGTGGCGAGTGCGGCTGTCACTCAGATAAGGAAATGGCGAGTAGACATGATAAAGTCCAGTTAGAGGATCAACCAGCATCGTTTCACTCTGCTGTATGGGAGCATTATGGATTTAGTGTTACCTATGAAAATGATGGAAAAAAGTGGTGGCTAAAACGGCGACTGTGTGAGCACTGTGCAACACATGTGGTTGATGCTAGCGGCAACACTTCTCCTTCTCCCCGCAGCATTTAAACAGCCTCTACATGCAGACTCAGACAGGGCAAAAAACATTAACTAACTGAAGCTTACTTTTCACTTTATAGTGAAAGCTATGCAGCCTTATGCAGTCGTGGAGGACGCTGGATTTCCGCATATGATTAACGTAACGTTACTTGAGCCGTGCTATACACTTATAAGCAACACAGTAATTCCAGCAGCACAATCCCTGTAACTTGTTTTATAGTTATTAATTATTTTTAAATAACACAGTAGCACAGAAATACAACCATATTCCTCCAAATACTGCACTTTGTGAGTGGAAAAACTGATAATCAGGAAATTGAGACATATGTTATGTCATATTTCTGTCCTTTTTTCTTTTTAGTATAGTTCCGGTTGAGCTTATGCTTCATTATATGTTGATGGCCTTAGTCTATAATTACATCATATTTATATGAAAATAACAAAGCTGCATTTTTTGTTTGCACTAATTACTGTAGAAGACCTATTCTTTCAATTAAGATTTGACAATGAAGAAGAGTTTGTGTTCCTTATGTAAGCCATACTTTTGTTAAGGCAAACATTTGTTAACTTATTTTTGCCAAATAAATGAAAAACATGTTGAAATCAGAACATGACCTCCTCGCTGTAACATAAATGAACGTTTCAAATTTCCTGTTTGTTGTACTACTCTACGAGCCTCTACAATTGCCCCTCGGGGACAAATAAAGTGAATTGAATTGAACCGAACTGAACTGAAAACCGTGACCCCAAAACCGTGATATGAATCGAACCGTGAATTTTGTGAACAGTTCCACAGTTCCACCCCTACTTTCTCCGCATCGAGAGACACAACACACTCAGGGACTTTCAGAGGCAGAGTAGATGATATTGAATAGTCGTCGTATGTTAGAGTACGATTGTCTGCCTTTGACAAAGCCAGTTTGGTCTTCGGATATAATTGTAGGAATGACGTTCTCCAGTCTACGGGCTAGGACCTTAGCCAAAATTGTAGCATCTGTGTTGAAGAGGGAGATAGGCCTGTAGAA
Source organism: Sebastes fasciatus (assembly GCF_043250625.1). Classification (NCBI taxonomy): domain Eukaryota; kingdom Metazoa; phylum Chordata; class Actinopteri; order Perciformes; family Sebastidae; genus Sebastes; species Sebastes fasciatus. Next base: position 914,350 of record NC_133797.1, on the reverse strand, counting down.
GGCACATTCGGTTGGGTCTTTATCTTTTTTAGCAATGAGAGTGGACAAGCCTCGGTAAATGATAGAGGAAGGGTACCTTGCCTACAGGATTCAGATAAGACTGAACACGACTGTGGGGAAAGTAGCGAGGAGAACTTTTAAAAAAATTCTGCTGGGAAACCATCGGGACCCGGACTCTTACCTGACTGCATTGAGGAAATGGCTATTTCTGCCTAAGATATGGGCTCTTCCAATATCTTCTTGAAGTCCAAAGAAAGTTGGGGAATATTTAAACTGCGCAGGAAGTCAAGAATTACATTACATCGGCTTGAGACTCTGTGGTGTAAAGTTGGGAATAGAAATCCCTGAATGTCTCATCAATTTGTGAATGATCTGAAGTTATGTTACCATTTGACATTCAGATTTTAGAGATATTTTGTTTCGCTTTAAAGCCTTTGAGTTGGTTGGCTAGCATTTTGTCAGATTTGTCTCCGTATATGTAAAACCTGGCCTTGTTTTTTAAAAGCAAGTGTTCAGTTTAGTGAGTTGTAAGCAGGTCAAATTTAGTTTTGAGTTCCAATCGAGGTCTGGACTTTGAGTTTGAGCATATTGTTTGTCAATCTCTCCAATTTGGTGGGCAAGACCGGTTAGTTTGTTCGCGTTATTGTGTGACTTTAGTTAGTTTGGATTCACCACTGTATTCTCTACTGTAGGTGACTATTGATAAGTACTAGGGCTAGGACGATACACCTATCTCCCGATTCCATACTATCACGATACTTGGGTGCCGATTCGATATGCAATTTTTAAGTATCGAGATTCTACAAGTACTGCGTGCGATTAGATAATACGATTTATTGAGAGTTTTGGTAACTTTTTTAACAGAAGACCATGGTTGTAAAATATAAAAGTTGAATCATACACTTCTAGGGACTTTTACTTTGGAAAATATCTAAGTTAATCCAGTAAAAATGTTTGATTTACATATGTAGTCGGAGATGTCCTGAAGACAAATATATCAGGATCATTGTCAAACATTATTTATGAAGTTTTCCAGCAACCCAAACATCAAAGAATAAAGACATTTCCCTCACAGATTAGAGGTATTTTCTTTTTAATTTATAAGGGACATGTAATGTGTTATACCTCTGGTGAATATAATCCATTCAATCTTATTTTCAATATAAATTTATATATTTTGTATATACAATTCCCTTTGTTAACACCTTATTTTGAAAACTGGACGTAGTCACACGTGTTTACTTTCGCTAACTTAATCCGAACTATCCCTTTAATCCATTTTTTTTAAATGGATTCACTCATTTATATATCATTATCACTTGTCTCATTCTTATACCTGTTGTTTACATTTCTGCCATATTAAATGATATCCATTGTCCAAAGTGCACATCCTTCCGTGCTTGTGATTTTGTAGAACTTGATACAGTTTTAATTAATTAATCAAAGCTTTTCCTCAACATATTGCATAAACTCAATGTATTTGATAACATGGATATTTTGGTTTGATATGATAATTCTTTAATGTCAGTAGTGATATTGAAGCTGGCAAAAATGATTTTCACTGTAAGTGTTAGTTTGCAACCTGCCGTAGAAGCAAACGAAAAAATAACAGGGTATATTTTATCAAGCTATTAAATAATAAAATGTGTTTGGTTAAATTTCATGCAAGCAGAAGCAACGGGCTGTGTATCTTTTCATTCTTCACTCTTCCACTTCACTGTGCTTCACTGAAATAATATCTGTACCACATTCAGCCCTCATTAAATCAAAAAATAAAATAATATAATTAAATAATATAATTAAAAAAACACTGTGGCAAACTGATTTATTGATTCATTTACCCCCAGGGCCCAAAGTCATCATTCATCACACCAGAGAAGAGGGCCAAGCTCAGGTCCAACCCTGTGAAAGTTCACTTTGCTGAGGAGGTGGAAGTCAATGGACACTCTCAGGTGACACTCTCACTCTCCAATGGTAGCTTATTATCATCTGTTTGGCAGTGTTTCAGATGATATTCACCACATTCAATAACAACTTGAAACCATGTATCTTATGCTGCAGAAGTATGAACACTTTTAAAGTTTTGTACAAATTGTATTGTCTGACAGCAGATGAATTTGGCTCAATCACAGCAAACTTAGCAGCAATACTTTTGGGCAATGTGCTCCGTCAGGTCATTCATCAACCAATCATCATCATCATCAGCCAAAGAAATGACTTCTAGTCAAGTCTATTTTACTGCCTGATGGGCTGGAAAATATTAAATATTTCACATGAAAAAAGTTTAATTTGTGTAACAAAGGGTCTTGACCCCCACTAAGTTTTTCTATGAATGGGTCCCCATTCTCTTTATCTCGTGCATGCACGCAGTCCTACAAATGGTTTACCAATGTGTTATGAAGGATACACACAATGCATTTTAACACTAAATATAAACATAACGTTTGTTTGTTTTACAAGAAAACTCCACAGGGCACCTAGATTTTCATTCATTGATCAACAATTTGGTACAAGAGCTTTAAAATGGGATTTATTATGGCCATTATTATCCCATGCTGTATGCAGTTGTTCTCTGGTTGGTCAGAGTTCCCATCCTGCCAGCGGATGTGAAATTAGCTGGATGAGGGAAACCACAGAGGCTGGAGTGCCCATTACTAATCACAGAGAAAACACGGATCAATATGTGCCTCGTCCTCTGGTCCTAATGTCTGTGATTACAGGACAATAAGCACCAGATTAGGGAGAGAGAGGTAGAGACAGAGAGAGAAATGGAAAATGGAAGGGTGACAAAGGAGGGGTTGTCTAAAACTTTGAAAGCCCTCCATTTGAACTTCAAAACATACAGACATTAATGTTGCATTACATCACAGTGTCAATAGAGAAAAACACTTTAGATGACTCACCACGGTGAACAAGCTGGCAGACAGAAACAGGCCAGACGATGGGAAGAAATGCTCTGTGAGAATAGCTGAAAATAAGAGGCTAACCTCTCTTTCTTTGTGTAAATATGTTGTAAAACTATTTAATTTAGTTAATTTGGCTAATTTAAAATTACAATCATTGCTTGTGAAATCTCTTCTATTAAATTCCCAAAAAATTAAATCTAAGTGGAAATAAAAAATCACAAAACATCACAAATTGCTAAAACGCTTTGAAGCTTGGCTGAGGTGGTAAATCTGGAAAACTATTGATAAAAAGCAAAATGTGACAACATGCAATGGAAACAGACTTAGCAAATAAATCATGACGTACATGAAGCATGTGACTTAAAACCCCACTGAATCTTCACTGAAGAGACTAAAAATAGCTGCAGATGAAAACATCAGATCTGTGTGGAACAATGAGGAGACTGTTCCTTTGAATTAATCGACGTATTCTCATACAACGGTTCATATGATATCTTACGAGAAGTTATTCCTCATTTTTCATGAATTTTCCAACGAATGTCCAGCATCAATTTCCACTCCAGTCTTTTCAAAATAAACTTCCATCTTTACAGGAAATAACTTTGTTAGATTTAGGCAAGAAAGCTACATAGTTAGGTTTAGGAAACTAAACGCGGCGTAACTTAAGTACCGTTTAGTTAGGTTAAGGAAATGATTGTGGTTTGGGTTTAAATAAAAAGACGGTCTATGGTAGAAACAACAATGTCGCCATCATATTCATGCTTAGATGCCGTTATGTTGAGTGTTGAAGGAGCAGCTATAATGTTAGCATAGCCTGGCACTGATCGATCCGAACTCCATTCAGAAAACAAGCAATTTAAAAGTTGTTTGCTTGTCGTCTTGCAGACAGACCTGACAAAGCATGAATTCAGACTTTTTACAAATATGCAATATTATGTTGTTATTTCGGCAACCTTTTGATTATTGCAATGAAATCACAGCACAGTCTGTTTATTTTGGGTTCTTACCACAGTAGCGACGTGTGGCTGCTAGATACAGTCAGTGCAACGGCATTGTATGTGAATACAGCTCGCTGTCGGGTGGCGTTATTAACCCAGACACAACGTTGTTTGGTTTTCTGAAATAACTTCCACAACATGTACAAAGCAGCAACAGTGGTTATTTCTTCCATGGTTGTCGGTGGAAATGGTGGAAAGGAACGTTTTTGGTATCTATGGAGACAGGCCACTTCTCCTCTCCGGCGCGTCTAACGCAAATGAACACAAATGATCCCTGCAGTCCAACTCGCACGAGTACAGCGAGGCAAAAATCCACTTCGCTCTTGGTGTGAATGCGACATTCCTGTGGAACCCAGTCTTGAAAAATCAATATCTTCTTTTAAATCTTCTTAAAAACGTATTCTTATCGAGAGGCTTTTGTAACCTTATTCAATTCAGGCACATTTGTCTGCATGTGTGTATGCAGGTTTGCTTATGTATGTATGAAATACATATTTAACACCTATGTGCATACTTTTTCCTTCTTTTTCCACTGTAATTCACTTTGTAAGCTCTGGTTTTGATATATGCTACGTTCATAAACTTTATTATTATATTATTTTCTAAGACAACCAGACCGGCGGGCAAAAAAAGCCATCCAATTAAATCTACGTGTCAAACACAGAGACACAAACCGCTTTCTTTTCTTGGCTCTATCTCATAGCTCCCTGTCAGGCTGTTACTTAAAATACTCTTGAACCAACAGTTTCAACTGACACTTCCCCTGACCCCTGACCCCATGTCTGCTTTACAGGGCAACTCGCTGCTCTTCCTGCCTAATGTTCTGAAGGTGTATCTGGAGAACGGGCAGACCAAGGCATTTAAATTTGACCCCAGCACCACAGTCAAGGTACTATGCAATGAAATAGTCCACCATGTTGATATCAATTCCAATGAATCATTATTTATACTGGATACTTGACAGCTATAGCAGCATTTTGGGGGTTCAGAGATGAAGCTGAGGTTATGTAGTGATAGTTTTCTCTGTGATTCGTAATCAAGTCAGAAACTGAAGCCATTATTTATGATCATGCTGTGATGATGTAATGTCAAGCCTGCAGTTAGTTTCATATTTAAATATAACTGATGATATTGAATTGACTTTATAGTGTGATTGAAAAGCTTAGAATCAGAATCAGGTTTATATACGTACATGGAATTTGACTCCGGTTTTATGCAGCTCTCTTAATGCATTTATACAGAATAGAAATAAGAGCTCGGAACAACAATGACCAACAATAAAATAAGAAAACAAAAAATAAAAATAAAAATAAAGAAATAAATACCTGATGGTTATACATGGACTCTATGATTATGTACAGTATGTACATGTGTACATGTACATACTGTATGTACAGCATGTAGGATTTATATTTACAGTGACAGATGTGTACATATTACTATATGTATATAAAGTGACAGATGATATGTACATATTACAAAAAATGTGCATCAAAGACTGTAAATTATAATCTAAAAATGTGCATTAACATTAAAAATAGTAAATTCTAATCTAAAACTGATGTGACTCCCTCAGTTTGTATCAGTATTACGTAGATATTCTCTGCTTCAGTTTCCTTTGCCCTAGCTTCATTGAGACCTACAAACCTCAGCCCAGCTCACCTCAGCTATTCTGTTTCCTGATGTCATAAAATATTGCCTCTCAAGATGTAATGTTCTTCCCTGTGCATCAGGACATTGTGATGACACTGAAGGAAAAGCTTTCTCTGAGCCATATTGAACACTTCTCCCTGGTGCTGGAGCAGCAGCACAGCATTACCAAACTACTGCTGCTACATGATGAGGAGAGGATACAGCAGGTACACACACACACACACACACACACACACACACACACACACTAATAACAATGTCTCACTACAGCTCCATTTGGACGTGAGTTTAATCTGCATTCAAAGAAATACATTTGAAGCAATGTGTGCTTGTGCGTGTGCGTGTGCGTGTGTGTGTGTTCAGCTGGTCCAGAAGAAAGAGGCCCACGACTACAGATGTCTGTTCCGTGTTTGTTTCATGCCCAAAACCCTCCAGGCGCTGCTGCAGGAGGATCCCACTGCCTTTGAGTACCTCTACCTGCAGGTAGGTCTATTCTGACCTACAGATAAACTCCAGACGGCAGCAGTTAACTCTTCATATCATTAATCTGTTTTGATACTTGTTAGAATTCCTAGGTTTTCCATTATACCTTTAAACATGCTACTGATAACATTGATCCACTAGATGTTGCATTCGCTACTCCCCTGTTCTATTGCATTTACTTCACAACAAGTCGTTGCTCGGCACTTGCCGTCAATCTCAGCCATTTATCAGTTTTTTTCCATACCAACTGATGACCCAGAGACACCACGTGATAGCAACATTGTTTTAATATTGGCTCACAAGCCTTGTTAGAAGAGGGAACCAAACGTCAGATATCTTCCACAGAGATAAACAAAACATTCATTTTGGACCTGACAAAATTTTTAAAAGGATTAATTCACAATCAGAATTTTTTTTTCAGGAAAAGCCATACTTTTATTCAGCACCTTTCTGAAGACTCTGTGGATGTATTGTTTTTAAAAATATATTTGTCTACATAAAAATGTTATCAATAAGACCTTTAAAGGGACTGTTTGTAACTTTTTAAGCGTATAAATGTAGCGGGTCGCCACACATGCGCGTTCGCATATGCGCGCTCGCGTGTGGCTGGAGCCTCGTCTCCGCTGCCTGCTCTCCTTCACTCAGAATGCACGCGCGTCCTCACTGTCTCGCTCGACCTCTAGACGTGAACGCGCGCTCACTACACACTGCAGAAGAGTTAGTTTAGCTCTGAGAATATGCACAGGGGACGTTTGTGCAGAAATAAATGCTGCAGCTCCTCCAGACCAACAGAGGTTTTCCGTGTCTTGTGAAGTGACGGAGCTCTGCAGAGAGTTACGTTACCCTCTCGTTACCGACCGGGTGCCGGTGTCTCCTCTGCTCTCTCCGGCTGCGGGCAGAGAGAGCAGGGAGACACGCTGCAGAGCCCCGCTGCTTCAGCCTGCACTTAGGCAGGAAAAGCCAACACTAGGATCAGATCTAAATCATGTTCATGGAGAGACCTTCGTCTGGTCAGCTAACATTACTGCCAAGCAGCTGAAATATAGAGTGATATTGTGCTTTTAGCTGACGTGTGTCGCCTCACTGTTTTGAGCGATGCTCGTTCAGGTATATTTAGAGCGAGCAAGCGCGAGCCTGACGCTGACTTTCGTTGATTTCACGGCCACAGTTGTCGCTGTTAAGAAGCATTTCTGAAAGTTACAAATAGTCCCTTTAACTAACCATAGAGCAACGTTTTGTAACACCTCCAAAAAGTGCAGTTATTGCTTCAGTTTTCCACATTCCACCGTGATGTAAATCAGCAGACTGAAAGGTCAGCTTGTTCTATTTCGTTCTTCCTGACTGCCAGAGGCAGTGCTTAACACTGGATGTTATCCATGTCGCGCACGCGCAGGTCGAGTATCTAATATCAACAAAGTCACATGTGACCTGGGATGACGTAGTGTATATAAGCCCACGTCATCATCAGAGATGTCACTTGAATCTTCTCGCAGCAGGAAATCCGCGGATGCAGGTTGAATGAATGAAGATAGCCGTTGACTTTCGCTGGGAGCCCGTCAACCGCATGGTTGGAGCTACAGTTTTGTCCTCCAAAGGCTGCGATTAGTCAATCACGGCTACACTCAAACACTTCGCTGTTAGACCGGTGTTTTCGGCGGTTAAATTTCATCTAGGCTAACAACAGGTGAGCTAGGATAGCAAGGTGAGTATCCTCACGTTGTTAGAGTTTAAGTAAAGTTTGTCGATAGGAGTCTGTTTTCGGTCTCCTTTATTGTTTATTGCCGCTGAGCTAAGTGTTTGCGCTTATTGTATCGGCGAACCTTTCGTCGGACAACGAGCCCCGTTAGGCTGTTGTCGGCTAATTATTTTCCTTTTACAGTGTGTATTGCTCAGCAGCGAGTGCTTTCGCTCGTTAAAGCATGCATCTCCTTTATTTGATGGATAGAGCGACCGCTCCCCAGTAAGTGATTTCGCTTGTGGGTTAACTTCTTTTGTGGCTGCTGTAACTTTAAAGGGCTTCGGTGCAATACGTTACAGGGGAAGTTATTCCCTACCCTGTCTTTTGTGATCATTTTGTACGTTAACAGTCCTAGTTCAAAGCTAGTGTCTAGTTACTGAGACAGTTTGCTCTCTCTCTGTTACTAGAGAGTGCTTTCACTCCAGAGTAACCAGTTATTTTGCATAACTAAGTCAACAAACACATTATATAGGTAAGTAAGTAATGAGTCTTATATAAGAGTAGAATATTAATACTCAGAATTATTATTCATATCACAGCACCATGTTAGGAGAGCATGTTTGCCGTGCCTGCATGGCTCCACTGCTAGCTACTGATGGCCATGATGAATGCCCCACATGCCTCGGTGTTGTACACCTGAGGGAGGGACTGTCCGACAGCCAGTGCATGAATTGCAGTTTTATTCCACGGGAGCTGAAGCTAGCTCGATTAGCTGAGATAGAAGAGCAGCTTGAGGGCCAGTTGCCCCTATCGGGTGTCTCTTCAAAAAAAACCACCTGAGGGGGCCCCACCTACAAAAAAGGCAAGGAAAGTGGACTGTTTGGCGACTAAGGTCGACACGCTAACATCAGAGTTTGCTGAGATTAAAGCGCTGCTCCTTAACCTTCAGCCAGGTAGGGTGACTGCAACCCAGAGAGACAGCCCGCAGGCAAGGACACCTACCCCTCCAGGATGGGATGAGGATGCCCTGTATACGAGGGCTTCCTTTAGCTAGTTCTGTGAGGACTGGCCCGGACAGGGAGAACTAATAGCCTCCTCCCACGCTTCCGACACCTGTTCCCAGCAGTCAAGAAGTGGGTCCAGGGCAGGCTCAGAGTCTGCACCAGCGACAGTTAAGCCAGTGGTCCGTATGGCTCTGGCACGCTTAGGCTTGGATGAGGCCCCGACTGCGTGCACCTCATCTAGTGCATTTTTGAGGTGGGCCCCGCCCCTGGAGGGTTTCTCTGTTCTGCCCTCCCAGCCATAAATTGAGGAGCTCCACAAATGCTGGCCAGACCCAAAATCACTTTCCCACCACATCACTGACGGCAGGGCCTTAGCTTCCATGCAGAACGCCGGCATTTACGGACTGGGTAAAATGCCAGCCGTGGAGCCATCTATTGCCGCCCTTATTGTGTCTCCCAATGAAGTCTTGAGACCTGATGCTTGCAGTCCTAGGCCCCAGTCCTGCATCACAGACGACTTTCTAGTCAAGGTTTATGAGACAGCGGCACGCATGGGTCGTCTTGGAAACTCTCTTTCCCACCTGATACTATCCCTGTCCCAGTCCCTGCAAGCTGCTGGCGTGGATGC
>NW_027428111.1:210000-234573 GCF_043250625.1 Sebastes fasciatus | reverse complement strand
AAGGAGTATAGTAAGGAGTATAGTAAGGAGTATATTAAGGAGTATAGTAAGGAGTATATTAAGGAGTATAGTAAGGAGTATATAAAGGAGTATAGTAAGGAGTATAGTAAGGAGTATATTAAGGAGTATATTAAGGAGTATAGTAAGGAGTATATTAAGGAGTATAGTAAGGAGTATAGTAAGGAGTATATTAAGGAGTATAGTCCGGAGTATAGTAAGGAGTATAGTAAGGAGTATATTAAGGAGTATAGTAAGGAGTATATTAAGGAGTATAGTAAGGAGTATATTAAGGAGTATAGTAAGGAGTATATTAAGGAGTATAGTAAGGAGTATATAAAGGAGTATAGTAAGGAGTATAGTAAGGAGTATATTAAGGAGTATATTAAGGAGTATAGTAAGGAGTATATTAAGGAGTATAGTAAGGAGTATATTAAGGAGTATAGTAAGGAGTATATTAAGGAGTATATTAAGGAGTATATTAAGGAGTATAGTAAGGAGTATATTAAGGAGTATAGTAAGGAGTATATTAAGGAGTATATTAAGGAGTATAGTAAGGAGTATAGTCAGGAGTATAGTAAGGAGTATAGTAAGGAGTATATTAAGGAGTATAGTAAGGAGTATATTAAGGAGTATATTAAGGAGTATATTAAGGAGTATAGTAAGGAGTATAGTCAGGAGTATAGTAAGGAGTATAGTAAGGAGTATAGTCAGGAGTATATTAAGGAGTATATTAAGGAGTATAGTAAGGAGTATATTAAGGAGTATAGTAAGGAGTATATTAAGGAGTATAGTAAGGAGTATAGTAAGGAGTATATTAAGGAGTATAGTCAGGAGTATATTAAGGAGTATATTAAGGAGTATAGTAAGGAGTATATTAAGGAGTATAGTAAGGAGTATAGTAAGGAGTATATTAAGGAGTATAGTAAGGAGTATATTAAGGAGTATAGTAAGGAGTATAGTAAGGAGTATAGTCAGGAGTATAGTAAGGAGTATAGTAAGGAGTATATAAAGGAGTATAGTAAGGAGTATAGTAAGGAGTATATTAAGGAGTATATTAAGGAGTATAGTAAGGAGTATATTAAGGAGTATAGTAAGGAGTATAGTAAGGAGTATATTAAGGAGTATATTAAGGAGTATAGTAAGGAGTATAGTAAGGAGTATATTAAGGAGTATAGTAAGGAGTATATTAAGGAGTATAGTAAGGAGTATATTAAGGAGTATAGTAAGGAGTATATTAAGGAGTATAGTAAGGAGTATATAAAGGAGTATAGTAAGGAGTATAGTAAGGAGTATATTAAGGAGTATATTAAGGAGTATAGTAAGGAGTATATTAAGGAGTATAGTAAGGAGTATATTAAGGAGTATAGTAAGGAGTATATTAAGGAGTATATTAAGGAGTATATTAAGGAGTATAGTAAGGAGTATATTAAGGAGTATAGTAAGGAGTATATTAAGGAGTATATTAAGGAGTATAGTAAGGAGTATAGTCAGGAGTATAGTAAGGAGTATAGTAAGGAGTATATTAAGGAGTATAGTAAGGAGTATATTAAGGAGTATATTAAGGAGTATATTAAGGAGTATAGTAAGGAGTATAGTCAGGAGTATAGTAAGGAGTATAGTAAGGAGTATAGTCAGGAGTATATTAAGGAGTATATTAAGGAGTATAGTAAGGAGTATATTAAGGAGTATAGTAAGGAGTATAGTAAGGAGTATATTAAGGAGTATAGTAAGGAGTATAGTAAGGAGTATATTAAGGAGTATAGTCAGGAGTATATTAAGGAGTATATTAAGGAGTATAGTAAGGAGTATATTAAGGAGTATAGTAAGGAGTATAGTAAGGAGTATATTAAGGAGTATAGTAAGGAGTATATTAAGGAGTATAGTAAGGAGTATAGTCAGGAGTATAGTAAGGAGTATAGTAAGGAGTATATTAAGGAGTATAGTAAGGAGTATATTAAGGAGTATAGTCAGGAGTATAGTAAGGAGTATAGTAAGGAGTATAGTAAGGAGTATATTAAGGAGTATAGTAAGGAGTATATTAAGGAGTATAGTAAGGAGTATAGTCCGGAGTATAGTAAGGAGTATAGTAAGGAGTATAGTAAGGAGTATATTAAGGAGTATAGTCAGGAGTATATTAAGGAGTATAGTAAGGAGTATAGTAAGGAGTATATTAAGGAGTAAATTAAGGAGTATAGTAAGGAGTATAGTCAGGAGTATAGTAAGGAGTATAGTAAGGAGTATATTAAGGAGTATAGTCAGGAGTATATTAAGGAGTATAGTAAGGAGTATAGTAAGGAGTATATTAAGGAGTATAGTAAGGAGTATAGTAAGGAGTATAGTAAGGAGTATATTAAGGAGTATAGTCAGGAGTATAGTAAGGAGTATAGTAAGGAGTATAGTAAGGAGTATATTAAGGAGTATAGTAAGGAGTATATTAAGGAGTATAGTAAGGACTATATTAAGGAGTATAGTAAGGAGTATAGTCAGGAGTATAGTAAGGAGTATATTAAGGAGTATAGTAAGGAGTATAGTAAGGAGTATAGTCAGGAGTATAGTAAGGAGTATATTAAGGAGTATAGTAAGGAGTATATTAAGGAGTATAGTCAGGAGTATATTAAGGAGTATAGTCAGGAGTATATTAAGGAGTATAGTAAGGAGTATATTAAGGAGTATAGTAAGGAGTATATTAAGGAGTATATTAAGGAGTATATTAAGGAGTATAGTCAGGAGTATATTAAGGAGTACAGTCAGGAGTATATTAAGGAGTATAGTAAGGAGTATATTAAGGAGTATATTAAGGAGTATATTAAGGAGTATAGTAAGGAGTATATTAAGGAGTATATTAAGGAGTATAGTAAGGAGTATAGTAAGGAGTATAGTAAGGAGTATATTAAGGAGTATAGTAAGGAGTATATTAAGGAGTATAGTAAGGAGTATATAAAGGAGTATATTAAGGAGTATATTAAGGAGTATAGTAAGGAGTATAGTAATGAGTATAGTAAGGAGTATATTAAGGAGTATAGTAAGGAGTATATTAAGGAGTATATTAAGGAGTATATAAAGGAGTATATTAAGGAGTATATTAAGGAGTATATTAAGGAGTATATTAAGGACTATATTAAGGAGTATAGTAAGGAGTATATAAAGGAGTATATTAAAGAGTATATTAAGGAGTATATTAAGGAGTATAGTAAGGAGTATAGTAAGGAGTATATTAAGGAGTATATTAAGGAGTATATTCAGGAGTATATTAAGGAGTATAGTAAGGAGTATATTAAGGAGTATAGTAAGGAGTATATAAAGGAGTATATTAAGGAGTATATTAAGGAGTATATTAAGGAGTATAGTAAGGAGTATAGTAAGGAGTATATTAAGGAGTATAGTAAGGAGTATATTAAGGAGTATATTAAGGAGTATAGTAAGGAGTATAGTAAGGAGTATAGTAAGGAGTATATTAAGGAGTATAGTAAGGAGTATATTAAGGAGTATATTAAGGAGTATATAAAGGAGTATATTAAGGAGTATATTAAGGAGTATATTAAGGAGTATAGTCAGGAGTATATTAAGGAGTATAGTAAGGAGTATAGTAAGGAGTATATTAAGGAGTATATTAAGGAGTATAGTAAGGAGTATATTAAGGAGTATAGTAAGGAGTATATTAAGGAGTATATTAAGGAGTATAGTAAGGAGTATAGTAAGGAGTATATTAAGGAGTATAGTAAGGAGTATATTAAGGAGTATATTAAGGAGTATAGTAAGGAGTATATTAAGGAGTATAGTAAGGAGTATAGTAAGGAGTATAGTAAGGAGTATATTAAGGAGTATAGTAAGGAGTATATTAAGGAGTATAGTAAGGAGTATATAAAGGAGTATAGTAAGGAGTATAGTAAGGAGTATATTAAGGAGTATATTAAGGAGTATAGTAAGGAGTATATTAAGGAGTATAGTAAGGAGTATAGTAAGGAGTATATTAAGGAGTATAGTCCGGAGTATAGTAAGGAGTATAGTAAGGAGTATATTAAGGAGTATAGTAAGGAGTATATTAAGGAGTATAGTAAGGAGTATATTAAGGAGTATAGTAAGGAGTATATTAAGGAGTATAGTAAGGAGTATATAAAGGAGTATAGTAAGGAGTATAGTAAGGAGTATATTAAGGAGTATATTAAGGAGTATAGTAAGGAGTATATTAAGGAGTATAGTAAGGAGTATATTAAGGAGTATAGTAAGGAGTATATTAAGGAGTATATTAAGGAGTATATTAAGGAGTATAGTAAGGAGTATATTAAGGAGTATAGTAAGGAGTATATTAAGGAGTATATTAAGGAGTATAGTAAGGAGTATAGTCAGGAGTATAGTAAGGAGTATAGTAAGGAGTATATTAAGGAGTATAGTAAGGAGTATATTAAGGAGTATATTAAGGAGTATATTAAGGAGTATAGTAAGGAGTATAGTCAGGAGTATAGTAAGGAGTATAGTAAGGAGTATAGTCAGGAGTATATTAAGGAGTATATTAAGGAGTATAGTAAGGAGTATATTAAGGAGTATAGTAAGGAGTATAGTAAGGAGTATATTAAGGAGTATAGTAAGGAGTATAGTAAGGAGTATATTAAGGAGTATAGTCAGGAGTATATTAAGGAGTATATTAAGGAGTATAGTAAGGAGTATATTAAGGAGTATAGTAAGGAGTATAGTAAGGAGTATATTAAGGAGTATAGTAAGGAGTATATTAAGGAGTATAGTAAGGAGTATAGTAAGGAGTATAGTCAGGAGTATAGTAAGGAGTATAGTAAGGAGTATATAAAGGAGTATAGTAAGGAGTATAGTAAGGAGTATATTAAGGAGTATATTAAGGAGTATAGTAAGGAGTATAGTAAGGAGTATATTAAGGAGTATATTAAGGAGTATAGTAAGGAGTATAGTAAGGAGTATATTAAGGAGTATAGTAAGGAGTATATTAAGGAGTATAGTAAGGAGTATATTAAGGAGTATAGTAAGGAGTATATTAAGGAGTATAGTAAGGAGTATATAAAGGAGTATAGTAAGGAGTATAGTAAGGAGTATATTAAGGAGTATATTAAGGAGTATAGTAAGGAGTATATTAAGGAGTATAGTAAGGAGTATATTAAGGAGTATAGTAAGGAGTATATTAAGGAGTATATTAAGGAGTATATTAAGGAGTATAGTAAGGAGTATATTAAGGAGTATAGTAAGGAGTATATTAAGGAGTATATTAAGGAGTATAGTAAGGAGTATAGTCAGGAGTATAGTAAGGAGTATAGTAAGGAGTATATTAAGGAGTATAGTAAGGAGTATATTAAGGAGTATATTAAGGAGTATATTAAGGAGTATAGTAAGGAGTATAGTCAGGAGTATAGTAAGGAGTATAGTAAGGAGTATAGTCAGGAGTATATTAAGGAGTATATTAAGGAGTATAGTAAGGAGTATATTAAGGAGTATAGTAAGGAGTATAGTAAGGAGTATATTAAGGAGTATAGTAAGGAGTATAGTAAGGAGTATATTAAGGAGTATAGTCAGGAGTATATTAAGGAGTATATTAAGGAGTATAGTAAGGAGTATATTAAGGAGTATAGTAAGGAGTATAGTAAGGAGTATATTAAGGAGTATAGTAAGGAGTATATTAAGGAGTATAGTAAGGAGTATAGTCAGGAGTATAGTAAGGAGTATAGTAAGGAGTATATTAAGGAGTATAGTAAGGAGTATATTAAGGAGTATAGTCAGGAGTATAGTAAGGAGTATAGTAAGGAGTATAGTAAGGAGTATATTAAGGAGTATAGTAAGGAGTATATTAAGGAGTATAGTAAGGAGTATAGTCCGGAGTATAGTAAGGAGTATAGTAAGGAGTATAGTAAGGAGTATATTAAGGAGTATAGTCAGGAGTATATTAAGGAGTATAGTAAGGAGTATAGTAAGGAGTATATTAAGGAGTAAATTAAGGAGTATAGTAAGGAGTATAGTCAGGAGTATAGTAAGGAGTATAGTAAGGAGTATATTAAGGAGTATAGTCAGGAGTATATTAAGGAGTATAGTAAGGAGTATAGTAAGGAGTATATTAAGGAGTATAGTAAGGAGTATAGTAAGGAGTATAGTAAGGAGTATATTAAGGAGTATAGTCAGGAGTATAGTAAGGAGTATAGTAAGGAGTATAGTAAGGAGTATATTAAGGAGTATAGTAAGGAGTATATTAAGGAGTATAGTAAGGACTATATTAAGGAGTATAGTAAGGAGTATAGTCAGGAGTATAGTAAGGAGTATATTAAGGAGTATAGTAAGGAGTATAGTAAGGAGTATAGTCAGGAGTATAGTAAGGAGTATATTAAGGAGTATAGTAAGGAGTATAGTAAGGAGTATATTAAGGAGTATAGTAAGGAGTATAGTAAGGAGTATATTAAGGAGTATAGTAAGGAGTATATTAAGGAGTATAGTAAGGAGTATATTAAGGAGTATATTAAGGAGTATAGTAAGGAGTATAGTAAGGAGTATAGTCAGGAGTATAGTAAGGAGTATAGTAAGGAGTATAGTCAGGAGTATATTAAGGAGTATATTAAGGAGTATAGTAAGGAGTATATTAAGGAGTATAGTAAGGAGTATAGTAAGGAGTATATTAAGGAGTATAGTAAGGAGTATAGTAAGGAGTATATTAAGGAGTATAGTCAGGAGTATATTAAGGAGTATATTAAGGAGTATAGTAAGGAGTATATTAAGGAGTATAGTAAGGAGTATAGTAAGGAGTATATTAAGGAGTATAGTAAGGAGTATATTAAGGAGTATAGTAAGGAGTATAGTAAGGAGTATAGTCAGGAGTATAGTAAGGAGTATAGTAAGGAGTATATTAAGGAGTATAGTAAGGAGTATATTAAGGAGTATATTAAGGAGTATAGTCAGGAGTATAGTAAGGAGTATAGTAAGGAGTATAGTAAGGAGTATATTAAGGAGTATATTAAGGAGTATATTAAGGAGTATAGTAAGGAGTATAGTCCGGAGTATAGTAAGGAGTATAGTAAGGAGTATAGTAAGGAGTATATTAAGGAGTATAGTAAGGAGTATAGTCAGGAGTATATTAAGGAGTATAGTAAGGAGTATATTAAGGAGTATAGTAAGGACTATAGTAAGGAGTATATTAAGGAGTATAGTCCGGAGTATAGTAAGGAGTATAGTAAGGAGTATAGTAAGGAGTATAGTCAGGAGTATAGTCAGGAGTATATTAAGGAGTATAGTAAGGAGTATAGTCAGGAGTATATTAAGGAGTATAGTAAGGAGTATATTAAGGAGTATAGTAAGGAGTATAGTAAGGAGTATAGTCCGGAGTATAGTAAGGAGTATAGTAAGGAGTATAGTCAGGAGTATATTAAGGAGTATAGTAAGGAGTATAGTCAGGAGTATATTAAGGAGTATAGTAAGGAGTATATTAAGGAGTATAGTAAGGAGTATAGTAAGGAGTATATTAAGGAGTATAGTCAGGAGTATATTAAGGAGTATAGTAAGGAGTATAGTAAGGAGTATATTAAGGAGTATAGTAAGGACTATAGTAAGGAGTATATTAAGGAGTATAGTAAGGAGTATAGTAAGGACTATATTAAGGAGTATAGTAAGGAGTATAGTAAGGAGTATATTAAGGAGTATAGTAAGGAGTATAGTAAGGAGTATATTAAGGAGTATAGTCAGGAGTATAGTAAGGAGTATAGTAAGGAGTATAGTAAGGAGTATATTAAGGAGTATAGTAAGGAGTATATTAAGGAGTATAGTAAGGAGTATAGTCCGGAGTATAGTAAGGAGTATAGTAAGGAGTATAGTAAGGAGTATATTAAGGAGTATAGTCAGGAGTATATTAAGGAGTATAGTAAGGAGTATAGTAAGGAGTATATTAAGGAGTAAATTAAGGAGTATAGTAAGGAGTATAGTCAGGAGTATAGTAAGGAGTATAGTAAGGAGTATATTAAGGAGTATAGTCAGGAGTATATTAAGGAGTATAGTAAGGAGTATAGTAAGGAGTATATGAAGGAGTATAGTAAGGAGTATAGTAAGGAGTATAGTAAGGAGTATATTAAGGAGTATAGTCAGGAGTATAGTAAGGAGTATAGTAAGGAGTATAGTAAGGAGTATATTAAGGAGTATAGTAAGGAGTATATTAAGGAGTATAGTAAGGACTATATTAAGGAGTATAGTAAGGAGTATAGTCAGGAGTATAGTAAGGAGTATATTAAGGAGTATAGTAAGGAGTATAGTAAGGAGTATAGTCAGGAGTATAGTAAGGAGTATATTAAGGAGTATAGTAAGAAGTATAGTAAGGAGTATATTAAGGAGTATAGTAAGGAGTATAGTAAGGAGTATATTAAGGAGTATAGTAAGGAGTATATTAAGGAGTATAGTAAGGAGTATATTAAGGAGTATATTAAGGAGTATAGTAAGGAGTATAGTAAGGAGTATAGTCAGGAGTATAGTAAGGAGTATAGTAAGGAGTATAGTCAGGAGTATATTAAGGAGTATATTAAGGAGTATAGTAAGGAGTATATTAAGGAGTATAGTAAGGAGTATAGTAAGGAGTATATTAAGGAGTATAGTAAGGAGTATATTAAGGAGTATAGTCAGGAGTATATTAAGGAGTATATTAAGGAGTATAGTAAGGAGTATATTAAGGAGTATAGTAAGGAGTATAGTAAGGAGTATATTAAGGAGTATAGTAAGGAGTATATTAAGGAGTATAGTAAGGAGTATAGTAAGGAGTATAGTCAGGAGTATAGTAAGGAGTATATTAAGGAGTATAGTAAGGAGTATATTAAGGAGTATATTAAGGAGTATAGTCAGGAGTATAGTAAGGAGTATAGTAAGGAGTATAGTAAGGAGTATATTAAGGAGTATATTAAGGAGTATATTAAGGAGTATAGTAAGGAGTATAGTCCGGAGTATAGTAAGGAGTATAGTAAGGAGTATAGTAAGGAGTATATTAAGGAGTATAGTAAGGAGTATAGTCAGGAGTATATTAAGGAGTATAGTAAGGAGTATATTAAGGAGTATAGTAAGGACTATAGTAAGGAGTATATTAAGGAGTATAGTCCGGAGTATAGTAAGGAGTATAGTAAGGAGTATAGTAAGGAGTATAGTCAGGAGTATAGTCAGGAGTATATTAAGGAGTATAGTAAGGAGTATAGTCAGGAGTATATTAAGGAGTATAGTAAGGAGTATATTAAGGAGTATAGTAAGGAGTATAGTAAGGAGTATAGTCCGGAGTATAGTAAGGAGTATAGTAAGGAGTATAGTCAGGAGTATATTAAGGAGTATAGTAAGGAGTATAGTCAGGAGTATATTAAGGAGTATAGTAAGGAGTATATTAAGGAGTATAGTAAGGAGTATAGTAAGGAGTATATTAAGGAGTATAGTCAGGAGTATATTAAGGAGTATAGTAAGGAGTATAGTAAGGAGTATATTAAGGAGTATAGTAAGGACTATAGTAAGGAGTATATTAAGGAGTATAGTAAGGAGTATAGTAAGGACTATATTAAGGAGTATAGTAAGGAGTATAGTAAGGAGTATATTAAGGAGTATAGTAAGGAGTATATTAAGGAGTATATTAAGGAGTATAGTAAGGACTATAGTCAGGAGTATATTAAGGAGTATAGTAAGGACTATATTAAGGAGTATATTAAGGAGTATAGTAAGGACTATAGTCAGGAGTATATTAAGGAGTATAGTAAGGAGTATAGTAAGGACTATATTAAGGAGTATATTAAGGACTATATTAAGGAGTATAGTAAGGAGTATAGTAAGGACTATAGTAAGGAGTATATTAAGGAGTATATTAAGGAGTATAGTAAGGACTATAGTCAGGAGTATATTAAGGAGTATAGTAAGGACTATATTAAGGAGTATATTAAGGAGTATAGTAAGGAGTATAGTAAGGACTATATTAAGGAGTATATTAAGGACTATATTAAGGAGTATATTAAGGAGTATAGTAAGGAGTATAGTAAGGACTATAGTAAGGAGTATATTAAGGACTATATTAAGGAGTATAGTAAGGACTATAGTCAGGAGTATATTAAGGAGTATAGTAAGGACTATAGTCAGGAGTATATTAAGGAGTATAGTAAAGACTATATTAAGGAGTATATTAAGGAGTATAGTAAGGACTATAGTCAGGAGTATATTAAGGAGTATAGTAAGGACTATAGTCAGGAGTATAGTAAGGACTATATTAAGGAGTATATTAAGGAGTATAGTAAGGACTATAGTAAGGAGTATAGTAAGGAGTATAGTAAGGAGTATATTAAGGACTATATTAAGGAGTATAGTAAGGAGTATAGTAAGGACTATAGTAAGGACTATATTAAGGACTATAGTAAGGACTATATTAAGGAGTATTCTGAGGGTCTTTAATGTGTCTTTATATTTGAGTAATGAAGAAAGGTCGTGAAGCAGCTGAAGGTTTAACATTTATTAGTTTAGAATAGAGACAGAATGTGAATCATCAGGTTGTTAACGTGCAGAGAGGGAGACTGCTGGTGTTTGTGCTCCTTTAATGTGACATCAGTCCGCCTGGAGGACGTCCTGTGTCCACATGTCCAACAGTCCATAAACTCCTCACTTCTTCTTGACAAACTTCTTGTGGGTGGCGTTGGGGTTGGTCCGCCTCCTGCCGCCGCCGCTCTGGCCGTCTCTGATCTGCAGGTTGGCGGCTCGGCTGTAGACGTCGTTCTGGCAGAACGGCGACCCTCCGGCCACGTAGTCCGGGTCGAACACGTCCGTCTTCTGGCGAGCTTTACGGGACAGTCTCTGCTGAGGGAACCGCTGGTCCTCCACCAGCTGGGGGTTGTTCCCGTGTTTCCCTCCCTGAGGACTCGGCAGAGAGTGCTGGAACACACCACGGAGGGTTAATACATGTATACTGTCTATATGCTAAGCTAGGCTAACAGTTACCCCCTGCTACCAGTCTTTATGCTAAGCTAGGCTAACAGTTACCCCCTGCTACCAGTCTTTATGCTAAGCTAGGCTAACAGTTTCCCTCTGCTTCCAGTCTTTATGCTAAGCTAGGCTAACAGTTTCCCCCTGCTTCGTCTTTATGCTAAGCTAGGCTAACAGTTTCCCTCTGCTTCCAGTCTTTATGCTAAGCTAGGCTAACAGTTACCCCCTGCTACCAGTCTTTATGCTAAGCTAGGCTAACAGTTTCCCTCTGCTTCCAGTCTTTATGCTAAGCTAGGCTAACAGTTTCCCCCTGCTTCCAGTCTTTGTGCTAAGCTAGGCTAGCAGATTCCCCCTGCTTCCAGTCTTTGTGCTAAGCTAGGCTAGCAGATTCCCCCTGCTTCCAGTCTTTGTGCTAAGCTAGGCTAACAGTTTCCCTCTGCTTCCAGTCTTTATGCTAAGCTAGGCTAACAGTTTCCCCCTGCTTCGTCTTTATGCTAAGCTAGGCTAACAGTTTCCCTCTGCTTCCAGTCTTTATGCTAAGCTAGGCTAACAGTTACCCCCTGCTACCAGTCTTTATGCTAAGCTAGGCTAACAGTTTCCCTCTGCTTCCAGTCTTTATGCTAAGCTAGGCTAACAGTTTCCCCCTGCTTCCAGTCTTTGTGCTAAGCTAGGCTAGCAGATTCCCCCTGCTTCCAGTCTTTGTGCTAAGCTAGGCTAGCAGATTCCCCCTGCTTCCAGTCTTTGTGCTAAGCTAGGCTAACAGTTTCCCCCTGCTTCCAGTCTTTGTGCTAAGCTACGCTAACAGTTTCCCCCTGCTTCCAGTCTTTGTGCTAAGCTAGGCTAGCAGTTTCCCCCTGCCGTCTTTATGCTAAGCTAGGCTAGCAGTTTCCCCCTGCTTCCAGTCTTTGTGCTAAGCTAGGCTAGCAGTTTCCCCCTGCTTCCAGTCTTTGTGCTAAGCTAGGCTAGCAGTTTCCCCCTGCTTCCAGTCTTTGTGCTAAGCTAGGCTAACAGGTCTCACCCTCAGTCCTCGTGGGTTCAGTACTTTTGGGTTCTTGGAGAAATGCATCTGAGTGGTTCCGTCCTGACCGACGGTCACCGCCAGCTTCTTCAGAGTCTGGTTCCCACAGTGAGGACAGAACACCCGGGTCATGTTGCTGGTGGTCCTGGAGGTAGAACACAGAACCATCAGAACACAGAACCATCAGAACCCAGTCAGCTTTAGACCATCAGAACCCAGTCAGTTTTAGACCATCAGAACCCAGTCAGTTTTAGACCATCAGAACCCAGTCAGCTTTAGAGAATCAGAACTCATTGTGGATCAGGTCTGGTTCTGGTTCTGGTCTCATGTCCTTCAGTCAGACTCACTTGAAGCAGGCGTGACATCGGAGGACGTAGTTCCTCGCCTGTTGGATCAGCATCCCGTTAACGGACAGAACATGAAGTCCAATCTGAATCAGAACGTTCTGGAAACACATCCAAGGATTTAATTCATCAATCAACTCATCAACAACCAATAATATAATAATATAATATAACAATAATATAATATAACAATATAATAATATAATAATATAATATAATAATATAATAATATAATATAATAATATAACAATATAATAATATAATAATGTAATATAATAATATAATATAATAATAATATAACAATATAATAATATAATAATATAATATAACAATAATATAATATAACAATATAATAATATAATAATATAATATAATAATATAATAATATAATATAATAATATAACAATATAATAATATAATAATGTAATATAATAATATAATAATAATATAACAATATAATAATATAATAATATAATAATAATATAACAATAATATAACAATATAATAATATAATAATATAATATAATAATATAATATAACAATATAATAATAATAATATAATAATAATAATATAACAATAATATAATATAACAATATAACAATATAATAATATAACAATATAAAAACTTAATATAAATATAGTAATATAATAATGATCAGTGTCTCCTCTCTCTCTAATATATCTACTTTATACTGATGTGAAAACATCTGGATTTATTCCAGTTCATCACCTAAAACTACATTTTACCAGATTACACTTGAACGCATCATGATAACGTTGTAATTTACCTTCGCCCAGTATCAGTGGAACCCCCAATAACGGAACCTCCTCTAACAGAACCCCCGCTAACGGAACGTCCGCTAACGGATCCTCCTCTAACGGAACACCCGCTAATGGAACCTCCTCTAACGGATCCTCCTCTAACGGAACCTCCACTAACGGAACCTCCTCTAACGGAACACCCGCTAACGGAACCCCCGCTAACGGAACCTCCACTAACGGAACCTCCTCTAACGGAACCTCCGCTAACGGAACCCCCGCTAACAGTACCCCCACCAACGGAACCCCCAATAACGGAACCTCCTCTAACAGAACCCCCGCTAACGGAACCCCCGCTAACGGAACCCCCACTAACGGATCCTCCTCTAACGGAACACCCACTAACGGAACCTCCTCTAACGGAACCCCCGCTAACGGAACGTCCGCTAACGGAACCCCCGCTAACGGATCCTCCTCTAACGGAACACCCGCTAACGGAACCTCCTCTAACGGAACCCCCGCTAACGGATCCTCCGCTAACGGAACCTCCTCTAACGGAACCCCCGCTAACGGAACCTCCTCTAACGGAACCCCCGCTAACGGAACCCCCGCTAACGGAACCCCCACTAACGGATCCTCCTCTAACGGAACACCCACTAACGGAACCTCCTCTAACGGAACCCCCGCTAACGGAACCCCCGCTAACGGAACCCCCACTAACGGATCCTCCTCTAACGGAACACCCACTAACGGAACCTCCTCTAACGGAACCCCCGCTAACGGAACCCCCGCTAACGGAACCCCCACTAACGGATCCTCCTCTAACGGAACACCCACTAACGGAACCTCCTCTAACGGAACACCCGCTAACGGAACCCCCACTAACGGAACCCCCACTAACGGTGACCTCCAGGTGACCTCCAGGTGAGCGGTCTGTTACCTGCATGGCGAAGTCGGTGGTCAGACATCCGACTGTGACATCAGCAGGAGCCGTCCAATCAGCCGAGGCCATCTTCACCTGTTGGATGTTACTTGGAGTGATCCATCCACCTCCGTCCTCCTCTTCCTCCTCCTCCTCCTCCTCTTCCTCCTCAGGCTCGTTCTCTTTGTCCTCGTCATCTGATTGGTCCTCTCTCTGCAGCGACGTGTTGGACACCTCGTCCACTTTCTGCAAACCAACCAACAACCAATCAGCAACTAGAGTCAGCTGCTGTCAGACAATCAGGGTCCAGGATCTTTGGAGGTAGCTGTGCGGTCCACGTTCTGATGTGGTCCTTCTGAAACTCACCAGCTGGTCCAGCAGGTCCAGCAGGCCATCATTGATCGGCGCCGGCGTCTCTCTCCAGAACAGGAAGCTGCTGAACTCGTCTCCTTTGGTCTGAGTGTCCGTCTGCTTCTGTTGGTTCTTTGAATTCAGAACCTCAACGGGGTCCTGCAGGAGAACCAACCACAGCACACATCACTGTAGGAACCTGGTTACTATGGGAACCTGGAGAACCAACCACTGCACACATCACTGTAGGAACCTGGTTACTATGGGAACCTGGAGAACCAACCACAGCACACATCACTGTAGGAACCTGGTTACTATGGGAACCTGATTAAAACCTGGTTACTGTAGTGGCCAATCAGCTGGCCCGGTGCTCCTGACGGCCGGTCCGGTCCGGTTCAGCCGTCGCTCTAGAACCAGACTCACCAGTAGAACCAGACTCAGCAGTAGAACCAGACTCACCAGTAGAACCAGACTCACCAGTAGAACCAGACTCAGCAATAGAACAGGACTCACCAGTAGGTCCAGCAGGTCTCGGCTGACGGGTTCCAGCGGTTCTCTCCAGAACTGGAAGCTGTTGAACTCTTCGCTGTTGGACGTCTCCGTCTCTGTTGGAGTCTGGTGGAAGACGTTCAAACCGTCCTCAGGTTTCTGAGGGGACAATAACGTGATGCTTTAGGACACCACGTGGTTCTGACTGACTGTTCTCATGAGTACATACAGATGAACCGTGTTCTACCTTGGAGGGGAAGTGGAACCCTGCAACGTTCACCGGAGTCTCTGGGTGGCGCTGAGTGCTGCGGACGTTCACCTGAAACACAACGTCCACAACCGTTACTGAGGGACCGGGTCTGGGGGACCGGGTCTGGGGTACCGGGTCTGAGGGACCGGGTCTGAGGGACCGGGACTGAGGGACCGGGTCTGGGGGACCGGGACTGAGGGACCGGGACTGAGGGACCGGGTCTGAGGGACCGGGTCTGTATTAATGAGAGGAAGCTGCTCAGGTACCTGGACCTCCGGATCCTTCTTCAGGTGTTGGCTGCCGACGTGCTCCACCTCCAGCTGGTAGGTCAGAGCCAGAACTTTGATATCGGTGGCCGAGAGACTCGGGTAGTCCCCAGTCTTCTTCGAGAACTCCGTCACTGAGACCACAAACACAAACATCAGTTAACCCAGGACTAGTTAACTCAGCACTAGTTAACTCAGCACTAGTTTACCTAGTCTGATATGTTCAGGACTAGTTAACTCAGGACTAGTTAACCCAGGACACCCCAGCACTAGTTAACCCAGCACTAGTTAACCCAGCACTAGTTAACCCAGGACACCCCAGGACTAGTTAACCCAGCACTAGTTTACACACGACTAGTTAACCCAGCACTAGTTAACCCAGGACACCCCAGGACTAGTTAACCCAGCACTAGTTAACACACGACTAGTTAACCCAGCACTAGTTAACCCAGGACACCCCAGGACTAGTTAACCCAGCACTAGTTTACACACGACTAGTTAACTCAGGACTAGTTAACCCAGCACTAGTTTACCTAGTCTGATGTGTTCAGGACTAGTTGAGGTTAGTTTACCCAGTCTGATGTGTTCAGGACTAGTTGAGGTTAGTTTACCCAGTCTGATGTGTTCAGGACTAGCTAAGGTTAGTTTACCCAGTCTGATGTGTTCAGGATGTGGTTCTCTGAAGTTCAGCTGGTAGGGGAGGAAGGCCAGACTCCTCCTGGTGGGTTTGTCTCGGATCTCGTCCACCACGTCTCTCAGGGTGTAGATGTTGCTGCCGATGTCCTGAAACACAAACCAGCAGAACTAACTGAGACTAGTCAAGAGATCAGGAACTAAATATACACAAACAAATAAATAATACTACTGACCAATCACAGACATGGACTAGTCTACTGACCAATCACAGACATGGACTAGTCTACTGACCAATCACAGACATGGACTAGTCTACTGATCAATCACAGACATGGACTAGTCTACTGACCAATCACAGACATGGACTAGTCTACTGACCAATCACAGACATGGACTAGTCTACTGACCAATCACAGACATGGACTAGTCTACAGACCAATCACAGACATGGACTATTCTACTGACCAATCACAGACATGGACTAGTCTACAGACCAATCACAGACATGGACTAGTCTACTGATCAATCACAGACATGGACTAGTCTACAGACCAATCACAGACATGGACTAGTCTACAGACCAATCACAGACATGGACTAGTCTACAGACCAATCACAGACATGGACTAGTCTACAGACCAATCACAGACATGGACTAGTCTACTGATCAATCACAGACATGGACTAGTCTACAGACCAATCACAGACATGGACTAGTCTACAGACCAATCACAGACATGGACTAGTCTACAGACCAATCACAGACATGGACTAGTCTACAGACCAATCACAGACATGGACTAGTCTACAGACCAATCACAGACATGGACTAGTCTACTGACCAATCACAGACATGGACTAGTCTACAGACCAATCACAGACATGGACTAGTCTACTGACCAATCACAGACATGGACTAGTCTACAGACCAATCACAGACATGGACTAGTCTACAGACCAATCACAGACATGGACTAGTCTACAGACCAATCACAGACATGGACTAGTCTACAGACCAATCACAGACATGGACTAGTCTACAGACCAATCACAGACATGGACTAGTCTACTGACCAATCACAGACATGGACTAGTCTACAGACCAATCACAGACATGGACTAGTCTACAGACCAATCACAGACATGGACTAGTCTACAGACCAATCACAGACATGGACTAGTCTACAGACAAATCACAGACATGGACTAGTCTACTGACCAATCACAGACATGGACTAGTCTACTGACCAATCACAGACATGGACTAGTCTACTGATCAATCACAGACATGGACTAGTCTACAGACCAATCACAGACATGGACTAGTCTACAGACCAATCACAGACATGGACTAGTCTACTGACCAATCACAGACATGGACTAGTCTACTGATCAATCACAGACATGGACTAGTCTACTGACCAATCACAGACATGGACTAGTCTACTGACCAATCACAGACATGGACTAGTCTACAGACCAATCACAGACATGGACTAGTCTACAGACCAATCACAGACATGGACTAGTCTACAGACTGCAGACAGACACATGTATCAAAGGAAGAGTGAACTATATCAGACGGATGTGAAGAAGTGAAACTCTTAATCAGACTAACAGTAACAGTTGAAGCTGCCAGATGCAGGAAGAACAGCTGGTGAAAGAAACAACTCCAGATGTGTGAGTGATTAAATTAACAGACTTATTAATTTAACAGAACACTCAAAAGTCAGATATAGTCGTCTAAATATAAATAGCTTTTAGGAGAGTAATAGATGAATGGATTACACTTCTGTTTACCCTGTGAATAAAAAGATGTGTCTATGACTATTTCAGCCGTCCTTCAGCTGCGTTCCGTCTCCGGCGGTGTGAAACGGACTCAAGAGGAAGTTAAAAGAATAAATATAAAAATATAATTCAAAGCGGTAAATACCCACGGCATAAATCCAGCTGTTCTTCCTGCATCTGTCAGTTTAAACTGAGTTGTCTTTAGTCTGATTATGATGGTAACTTCTTCATATGTGTGTAATATACCATGTGATCCGCTCACTGAGCTCTGATTGGTCAGTAGGAGGTGCTTTTATACGAGTTGATCTTTGATCTGGAACATAACCTGCTCTGGAGCAGGTCAGCAGTTCAGCATCAGTTACCATGGTAACCATGGTGATCTACCCCGCATCAGTTACCATGGTGATCTACCCCGCATCAGTTACCGTGGTGATCTACCCCGTATCAGTTACCATGGTGATCTACCCCGCATCAGTTACCGTGGTGATTTACCCCGTATCAGTTACCATGGTGATCTACCCCGCATCAGTTACCGTGGTGATCTACCCCGTATCAGTTACCATGGTGATCTACCCCGCATCAGTTACCGTGGTGATCTACCCCGTATCAGTTACCATGGTGATCTACCCCGCATCAGTTACCGTGGTGATCTACCCCGTATCAGTTACCATGGTGATCTACCCCGCATCAGTTACAATGGTGATCTACCCCGCATCAGTTACCATGGTGATCTACCCCGTATCAGTTACCATGGTGATCTACCCCGCATCAGTTACCATGGTGATCTACCCCGTATCAGTTACCATGGTGATCTACCAGGTAAGAAGTGATCCAGCTTCGTAGGACTGAAAACCCTGAAGTTACCTCCCTAATTTATAATCCTGCTTCCTGGTCCAGACCTCTGACCTCTGACCTCTGACCTCTGGTCACACGTTGCTGTGTGATGTTGTTCTGTTCCTTAACCAGGATTAACTGCAGGTCAGCTGGTTGTGTGTCCCCTCAGTGATGTCACTAACAGAACAAGGCTTGTCATCATTGAAGGCCATCTCAATGCAGGGAGATATCGGGATGAGATTCTGCAGCCAGTAGCGATCCCATATCTCCACAATCTGGGACCTAACTTCATCCTCCAAGAAACAAAGCCCCCCCCCACAGAGCCAGGGTTATCACAGACTACCTCCACAATGTGGGAGGAGAGAGAATGGAACGGCCTCCAAGAGTCCACACCTCAACCCAACTCAACACTTGTAGGATCAGCTTAGGCGTGCTGTACGTGTTAGAGTGACCAACACAACCACGCTGGCTGACCTGCAACGAATCCTGGTTGAGGAATGGAACGCCATCCCACAGCAACGTGTGACCAGGTTGGTGACCAGCATGAGGAGGAGGTGCCAGGCTGTTGTGGCTGCGTATGGATCTTCCACCGCTACTGAGGCTCCTGACGGTGGATTCAATAGATCAATATGTCTAGTAACCGGACACCGATGGACCGGGACCGGGACCGGCTCCAGAACCCCGTTCATTAACTATAGATATGATATAAAGGTGTATATATACCTGTAGAGGAGCTCTCCTGATGAAGGCAGCTGTATATAGATGTATATATAGATATAAAGGTGTATATATACCTGTAGAGGAGCTCTCCTGATGAAGGCTGCTGTATATTAGTTGTATATAGATGTATATATAGATATAAAGGTGTATATATACCTGTAGAGGAGCTCTCCTGATGAAGGCAGCTGTATATAGGTGTATATATACCTGTAGAGGAGCTCTCCTGATGAAGGCAGCTGTATATAGATGTATATATAGATATAAAGGTGTATATATACCTGTAGAGGAGCTCTCCTGATGAAGGCAGCTGTATATTAGTTGTATATAGGTGTATATATACCTGTAGAGGAGCTCTCCTGATGAAGGCAGCTGTATATTAGTTGTATATAGATGTATATATAGGTATAAAGGTGTATATATACCTGTAGAGGAGCTCTCCTGATGAAGGCTGCTGTATATAGGTGTATATATAGGTATAAAGGTGTATATATACCTGTAGAGGAGCTCTCCTGATGAAGGCAGCTGTATATTAGTTGTATATATAGGTATAAAGGTGTATATATACCTGTAGAGGAGCTCTCCTGATGAAGGCAGCTGTATATAGGTGTATATATAGATATAAAGGTGTATATATACCTGTAGAGGAGCTCTCCTGATGAAGGCTGCTGTATCCGCGACAACATGCGACACCAGCGTGGACGCCATGTTGGATCTATGACGAAGATCTGCAGCGACCAATCAGATGAGAGCAAGACGATGCGTTCAGGGACTCATGTAAAGATAGGTATTCAGATGCTGCATTTAGTGGTTTACATATTAAAAGGATTTCTCAGCTTTCTGTTGTTGCTCTCATGTTTATAAGACGGATGATTTTACTTTATTATTATTATTATTATGTTGCGTCACATTATCTTATCTCCGTTATTTTAAATATAATGCAAATAATATTTTTGTGTTTTACAAACTAGAGAGTGAAAAAGACAAAAATATGAATAAATAAGTGTCAGAGGATTAAAAACAAAATAAAGTGAAGTAAATAATTCAATATGAAAACATTTATTAATTCAGTGAGTCCAACAATAAATGAAGACAATGATCTCTGTTATCTTTGAGTTATAGTTTCTGCTTTTAAGCATTGAAATACAATAGTTCAATGCTTATTTCTTGTGTGTGTATAAGTATATATATATATATATATATATACATATATATATATATACATACAGTATATATATACTGTATATATATACAGTATATATATGTATGTATATATATATACTGTATGTATATATATATACTGTATGTATATATATATACTGTATGTATATATATATATATGTATATATATATATATATACAGTGTATATGTACATATATACAGTATATGTACATATACACAGTATATGTGTATATATACTGTGTATATGTACATATACTGTATATATATATATGTATACATATATATACAGTATATATATGTATATACTGTATATATATATATGTATATATATATATACAGTATATATATGTATATACTGTATGTATATACTGTATATGTATACTATACATATACAGTATATACAGCATATATATACACATATACTGTATATATATACAGTATATGTGTATATATACTGTGTATATGTACATATACTGTATATATATATATATGTATATATATATATACAGTATATATATATACATATATATAGTTTTATTTAGTAGGTATGTTTTGATATTACCGTTTTTCCAGCAGGGTTGGTGAACGCATCGTGACGCGTCAATGTGATCACGTGACGTGTTGTTGACGGTAGAGGAGGAAAGATGGCGGTCCGCTGGAGCAGCGAGACGGTGGTGGTGGAGTTCAGAGATGCTCAGGTAGAAACACACCTGAAACCCCTAACTCCTAACTCCTAACTCCTGACTCCTGACTCCTGACTCCTGACTCCTAACCCCTAACTCCTAACTCCTGACTCCTGACTCCTGACTCCTAACTCCTGACTCCTGACTCCTAACCCCTAACTCCTAACTCCTAACTCCTGACTCCTGACTCCTAACTCCTAACTCCTGACTCCTGACTCCTAACTCCTAAACCCTAACTCCTGACTCCTGACCCCTGACCCCTGACTCCTAACTCCTGACTCCTGACTCCTGACTCCTGACTCCTAACCCCTAACTCCTAACTCCTAACTCCTAACTCCTAACTCCTAAACCCTAACTCCTGACTCCTGACCCCTAACTCCTAACTCCTAACTCCTAACTCCTGACTCCTGACTCCTAACTCCTAAACCCTAACTCCTAACTCCTAACTCCTAACTCCTAACCCCTAACTCCTAACTCCTAACTCCTGACTCCTGACTCCTAACTCCTAACTCCTGACTCCTAACCCCTAACTCCTAACTCCTAACTCCTAACTCCTGACTCCTAACTCCTAACTCCTGACTCCTGACTCCTGACTCCTAACCCCTAACTCCTAACTCCTAACTCCTAACTCCTGACTCCTGACTCCTGACTCCTAACCCCTAACTCCTAACTCCTGACTCCTAACCCCTAACTCCTAACTCCTAACCCCTAACTCCTGACTCCTAACCCCTAACTCCTGACTCCTGACTCCTGACTCCTAACTCCTAAACCCTAACTCCTAACTCCTGACCCCTGACCCCTGACTCCTAACTCCTGACTCCTGACTCCTGACTCCTGACTCCTAACCCCTAACTCCTAACTCCTAACTCCTAAACCCTAACTCCTGACTCCTGACCCCTAACTCCTAACTCCTAACTCCTGACTCCTGACTCCTAACTCCTAAACCCTAACTCCTAACTCCTAACTCCTAACTCCTAACCCCTAACTCCTAACTCCTAACTCCTAACTCCTGACTCCTAACTCCTAACTCCTAACTCCTGACTCCTGACTCCTAACCCCTAACTCCTAACTCCTAACTCCTGACTCCTGACTCCTAACTCCTAACTCCTGACTCCTGACTCCTGACTCCTAACCCCTAACTCCTAACTCCTAACTCCTAACTCCTGACTCCTGACTCCTAACCCCTAACTCCTGACTCCTGACTCCTAACTCCTAACTCCTAACCCCTAACTCCTAACTCCTGACTCCTGACTCCTGACTCCTAACTCCTAAACCCTAACTCCTGACCCCTGACCCCTAACCCCTAACTCCTAACTCCTAACCCCTAACTCCTGACTCCTAACCCCTAACTCCTAACTCCTGACTCCTGACTCCTAACTCCTAACTCCTAACTCCTGACTCCTGACTCCTGACTCCTGACTCCTAACCCCTAACTCCTGACTCCTGACTCCTAACTCCTAACTCCTAACCCCTAACCCCTAACTCCTAACTCCTGACTCCTAACTCCTAACTCCTGACTCCTGACTCCTAACTCCTAACTCCTAAACCCTAACTCCTGACTCCTGACTCCTAACCCCTAACTCCTAACTCCTAACCCCTAACTCCTGACTCCTAACCCCTAACTCCTAACTCCTGACTCCTGACTCCTAACTCCTAAACCCTAACTCCTGACTCCTGACTCCTGACTCCTAACTCCTAAACCCTAACTCCTGACTCCTGACCCCTGACCCCTGACTCCTAACTCCTGACTCCTGACTCCTGACTCCTAACCCCTAACTCCTAACTCCTAACTCCTAACTCCTAAACCCTAACTCCTGACTCCTGACCCCTAACTCCTAACTCCTAACTCCTGACTCCTGACTCCTGACTCCTAACTCCTAAACCCTAACTCCTAACTCCTAACTCCTAACTCCTGACTCCTGACTCCTAACTCCTAAACCCTAACTCCTAACTCCTGACTCCTAACTCCTAACTCCTAACCCCTAACCCCTGACTCCTGACTCCTAACTCCTAACTCCTAACCCCTAACCCCTGACTCCTGACTCCTAACCCCTAACCCCTGACTCCTAACCCCTAACCCCTGACTCCTGACTCCTAACCCCTAACTCCTGACTCCTAACTCCTAACTCCTAAAGAATAGAGACTAAAGCCTCAGGAGGCGCTGCGTGCTCCTGTCGTCAGGTGTTCAGACCAGCTGCTGCTCTGTCTCTCTACATAGAGTTTACCTTTTAATGTCCTTAAAGGGCCTGTTAGTTAGAATCAGAATGTGTTGTTAACAGCATCACCTGTGTCCGTTAAGTCAACTAAAGTCAGCGTCCTGTTGCTGGCGCTTGTGTTCGCTCTACATAGACATGAAGGAGCATCGCTCAACACAGTGAGGAGACACACGTCAGCTAAAAGCACAATATCACTCTATATTTCAGCTGCTTGGCAGTAATGTTAGCTGACCAGACCAAGGTCTCTCCATGAATCAATGCTGATCCTAGTGTTGGCTTTTCCCGCCTCAGCCTCCCGACCGCGGCCGGAGGGAACGGGGGAGACGATAACGTTTCTCTCTGCGGAGCCCCGTCACTTCACAAGACACGGGAAACCTCTGTTGGTCTGGAGGAGCTGCAGCAGTTATTTCTGCACAAACGTCCACTGAACATTCACTAGATATTCTCAGAGCTAAACTAACTCTTCTGCAGTGTGGAGTGAGCAGCATGCACGTGAGAGGTGGAGAGAGAGAGAGAGAAGGAGCACGGTGTGTGAGTGAAGGCAGGCAGAGGAGCAGAGGAGCAGAGGCTCCGGTCCTGGAGACCAAAGCTACGGTCTCCTCCGCGTCCTCCGACCGCGGCCAACACTGTTTAACAGCTTCACTAGATACAACCAAGAGGTTTTGCTGCTTCACTGGAGTTTGTGTTGGAGTCTGAGTCTGAACAGCGGAGACACACGAGAGCTCACATTGGGAAACCGACCCGGTAGATTCATACCTGGAAGAAGTTACAAACAGATCCTTTAACTTCATGATAAATGTGATTTATATTTATGTTAGACAGAGAAAGGTTCAGTAACGTGGTAATTAGTAAATAATAGTAATAATCCACCATTAAAACTCCGTACTGTATTCATTCATGGAGCTCTCCAAGTCACTGCATGTTCTACAACACTGTCCGGCAAATATTTCAGAATAAAAGCCTCGTGTTAACAAATGAAGGGATTCTGTCCACAGAAAAAACGCCTGAGGGCTTTTATTTTGAAATGAAAGCAGGAAGTGTTGATTTAAAAATAAGTCTTTACCTTTTTTCATCTCCGTAACATATTCTACAGATAGACCTGTAGACTGTAGTGAGGTTGCTGGTATGATGATAATATACTGTCACTAGATCACCTTCACCGTCTGGAGCTGCTGTGAGACGCAGCTGAGACGCAGCTG
>NW_027428111.1:180000-202500 GCF_043250625.1 Sebastes fasciatus | reverse complement strand
GGTTAGTCATCAGTCAGGGCGTCTGGTTAGTCATCAGTCAGAGCGTCTGGTTAGTCATCAGTCAGAGCGTCTGGTTAGTCATCAGTCAGAGCGTCTGGTTAGTCATCAGTCAGGGCGTCTGGTTAGTCATCAGTCAGAGCGTCTGGTTAGTCATCAGTCAGAGCGTCTGGTTAGTCATCAGTCAGGGCGTCTGGTTAGTCATCAGTCAGAGCGTCTGGTTAGTCGTCAGTCAGAGCGTCTGGTTAGTGGTCAGTCAGAGCGTCTGGTTAGTCATCAGTCAGAGCGTCTGGTTAGTCATCAGTCAGAGCGTCTGGTTAGTCATCAGTCAGAGCGTCTGGTTAGTCGTCAGTCAGAGCGTCTGGTTAGTGGTCAGTCAGAGCGTCTGGTTAGTCATCAGTCAGGGCGTCTGGTTAGTCATCAGTCAGGGCGTCTGGTTAGTCGTCAGTCAGGGCGTCTGGTTAGTCATCAGTCAGGGCGTCTGGTTAGTCATCAGTCAGAGCGTCTGGTTAGTGGTCAGTCAGGGCGTCTGGTTAGTCGTCAGTCAGAGCGTCTGGTTAGTCATCAGTCATAGCGTCTGGTTAGTCATCAGTCAGAGCGTCTGGTTAGTCATCAGTCAGAGCGTCTGGTTAGTGGTCAGTCAGGGCGTCTGGTTAGTCATCAGTCAGGGCGTCTGGTTAGTCATCAGTCAGAGCGTCTGGTTAGTCGTCAGTCAGAGCGTCTGGTTAGTCATCAGTCAGAGCGTCTGGTTAGTGGTCAGTCAGGGCGTCTGGTTAGTCGTCAGTCAGGGCGTCTGGTTAGTGGTCAGTCAGGGCGTCTGGTTAGTCGTCAGTCAGAGCGTCTGGTTAGTCGTCAGTCAGAGCGTCTGGTTAGTCGTCAGTCAGAGCGTCTGGTTAGTCGTCAGTCAGGGCGTCTGGTTAGTGGTCAGTCAGGGCGTCTGGTTAGTCATCAGTCAGAGCGTCTGGTTAGTGGTCAGTCAGGGCGTCTGGTTAGTCATCAGTCAGGGCGTCTGGTTAGTCATCAGTCAGGGCGTCTGGTTAGTCATCAGTCAGAGCGTCTGGTTAGTCATCAGTCAGGGCGTCTGGTTAGTCATCAGTCAGGGCGTCTGGTTAGTCGTCAGTCAGGGCGTCTGGTTAGTCATCAGTCAGGGCGTCTGGTTAGTCGTCAGTCAGGGCGTCTGGTTAGTCGTCAGTCAGGGCGTCTGGTTAGTCGTCAGTCAGGGCATCTGGTTAGTGGTCAGTCAGGGCGTCTGGTTAGTCATCAGTCAGAGCGTCTGGTTAGTCATCAGTCAGAGCGTCTGGTTAGTGGTCAGTCAGGGCGTCTGGTTAGTCATCAGTCAGGGCGTCTGGTTAGTCATCAGTCAGAGCGTCTGGTTAGTCATCAGTCAGAGCGTCTGGTTAGTGGTCAGTCAGGGCGTCTGGTTAGTCATCAGTCAGAGCGTCTGGTTAGTGGTCAGTCAGGGCGTCTGGTTAGTCATCAGTCAGAGCGTCTGGTTAGTCGTCAGTCAGAGCGTCTGGTTAGTGGTCAGTCAGAGCGTCTGGTTAGTCATCAGTCAGGGCGTCTGGTTAGTCATCAGTCAGGGCGTCTGGTTAGTCATCAGTCAGAGCGTCTGGTTAGTCGTCAGTCAGGGCGTCTGGTTAGTCATCAGTCAGGGCGTCTGGTTAGTCATCAGTCAGAGCGTCTGGTTAGTGGTCAGTCAGGGCGTCTGGTTAGTCGTCAGTCAGAGCGTCTGGTTAGTCGTCAGTCAGAGCGTCTGGTTAGTCATCAGTCAGAGCGTCTGGTTAGTCGTCAGTCAGAGCGTCTGGTTAGTCGTCAGTCAGGGCGTCTGGTTAGTGGTCAGTCAGGGCGTCTGGTTAGTCGTCAGTCAGGGCGTCTGGTTAGTCGTCAGTCAGAGCGTCTGGTTAGTCGTCAGTCAGGGCGTCTGGTTAGTGGTCAGTCAGGGCGTCTGGTTAGTCATCAGTCAGAGCGTCTGGTTAGTCGTCAGTCAGGGCGTCTGGTTAGTCATCAGTCAGAGCGTCTGGTTAGTCATCAGTCAGGGCGTCTGGTTAGTCTTCAGTCAGGGCGTCTGGTTAGTCATCAGTCAGAGCGTCTGGTTAGTCATCAGTCAGGGCGTCTGGTTAGTCATCAGTCAGAGCGTCTGGTTAGTCATCAGTCAGGGCGTCTGGTTAGTCATCAGTCAGGGCGTCTGGTTAGTCATCAATCAGAGCGTCTGGTTAGTCATCAGTCAGAGCGTCTGGTTAGTCATCAGTCAGGGCGTCTGGTTAGTCATCAGTCAGGGCGTCTGGTTAGTCATCAGTCAGGGCGTCTGGTTAGTCATCAGTCAGGGCGTCTGGTTAGTCATCAGTCAGAGCGTCTGGTTAGTCATCAGTCAGGGCGTCTGGTTAGTCATCAGTCAGAGCGTCTGGTTAGTCATCAGTCAGGGCGTCTGGTTAGTCATCAGTCAGGGCGTCTGGTTAGTCATCAGTCAGGGCGTCTGGTTAGTCATCAGTCAGAGCGTCTGGTTAGTCATCAGTCAGGGCGTCTGGTTAGTCATCAGTCAGGGCGTCTGGTTAGTCATCAGTCAGGGCGTCTGGTTAGTCATCAGTCAGAGCGTCTGGTTAGTCATCAGTCAGAGCGTCTGGTTAGTCATCAGTCAGGGCGTCTGGTTAGTCATCAGTCAGAGCGTCTGGTTAGTCATCAGTCAGAGCGTCTGGTTAGTCATCAGTCAGGGCGTCTGGTTAGTGGTCAGTCAGAGCGTCTGGTTAGTCATCAGTCAGGGCGTCTGGTTAATCATCAGTCAGGGCGTCTGGTTAGTCATCAGTCAGAGCGTCTGGTTAGTCGTCAGTCAGAGCGTCTGGTTAGTGGTCAGTCAGAGCGTCTGGTTAGTCATCAGTCAGGGCGTCTGGTTAATCATCAGTCAGGGCGTCTGGTTAGTCATCAGTCAGAGCGTCTGGTTAGTCATCAGTCAGGGCGTCTGGTTAGTGGTCAGTCAGAGCGTCTGGTTAGTCATCAGTCAGGGCGTCTGGTTAATCATCAGTCAGGGCGTCTGGTTAGTCATCAGTCAGAGCGTCTGGTTAGTCGTCAGTCAGAGCGTCTGGTTAGTGGTCAGTCAGAGCGTCTGGTTAGTCATCAGTCAGGGCGTCTGGTTAGTCATCAGTCAGAGCGTCTGGTTAGTCATCAGTCAGAGCGTCTGGTTAGTCGTCAGTCAGAGCGTCTGGTTAGTGGTCAGTCAGAGCGTCTGGTTAGTCATCAGTCAGGGCGTCTGGTTAGTCATCAGTCAGAGCGTCTGGTTAGTCATCAGTCAGAGCGTCTGGTTAGTCATCAGTCAGAGCGTCTGGTTAGTGGTCAGTCAGAGCGTCTGGTTAGTCATCAGTCAGGGCGTCTGGTTAGTCATCAGTCAGGGCGTCTGGTTAGTCGTCAGTCAGGGCGTCTGGTTAGTGGTCAGTCAGGGCGTCTGGTTAGTCGTCAGTCAGAGCGTCTGGTTAGTCGTCAGTCAGAGCGTCTGGTTAGTCATCAGTCAGGGCGTCTGGTTAGTCATCAGTCAGAGCGTCTGGTTAGTGGTCAGTCAGGGCGTCTGGTTAGTCGTCAGTCAGAGCGTCTGGTTAGTCGTCAGTCAGAGCGTCTGGTTAGTGGTCAGTCAGGGCGTCTGGTTAGTCGTCAGTCAGAGCGTCTGGTTAGTCGTCAGTCAGAGCGTCTGGTTAGTCATCAGTCAGAGCGTCTGGTTAGTCGTCAGTCAGAGCGTCTGGTTAGTCATCAGTCAGAGCGTCTGGTTAGTGGTCAGTCAGGACGTCTGGTTAGTCGTCAGTCAGGGCGTCTGGTTAGTGGTCAGTCAGGGCGTCTGGTTAGTGGTCAGTCAGGGCGTCTGGTTAGTCGTCAGTCAGAGCGTCTGGTTAGTGGTCAGTCAGGGCGTCTGGTTAGTCGTCAGTCAGAGCGTCTGGTTAGTCGTCAGTCAGAGCGTCTGGTTAGTCGTCAGTCAGAGCGTCTGGTTAGTCATCAATCAGAGCGTCTGGTTAGTCATCAGTCAGAGCGTCTGGTTAGTCGTCAGTCAGAGCGTCTGGTTAGTCGTCAGTCAGAGCGTCTGGTTAGTCATCAATCAGAGCGTCTGGTTAGTCATCAGTCAGAGCGTCTGGTTAGTCATCAGTCAGGGCGTCTGGTTAGTCATCAGTCAGGGCGTCTGGTTAGTCATCAGTCAGAGCGTCTGGTTAGTCATCAGTCAGGGCGTCTGGTTAGTCATCAGTCAGAGCGTCTGGTTAGTCATCAGTCAGGGCGTCTGGTTAGTCATCAGTCAGGGCGTCTGGTTAGTCATCAGTCAGGGCGTCTGGTTAGTCATCAGTCAGAGCGTCTGGTTAGTCATCAGTCAGGGCGTCTGGTTAGTCATCAGTCAGAGCGTCTGGTTAGTCATCAGTCAGAGCGTCTGGTTAGTCGTCAGTCAGAGCGTCTGGTTAGTGGTCAGTCAGAGCGTCTGGTTAGTCATCAGTCAGGGCGTCTGGTTAGTCATCAGTCAGGGCGTCTGGTTAGTCATCAGTCAGAGCGTCTGGTTAGTCATCAGTCAGAGCGTCTGGTTAGTGGTCAGTCAGAGCGTCTGGTTAGTCATCAGTCAGGGCGTCTGGTTAGTGGTCAGTCAGGGCGTCTGGTTAGTCATCAGTCAGGGCGTCTGGTTAGTCATCAGTCAGAGCGTCTGGTTAGTCATCAGTCAGAGCGTCTGGTTAGTCGTCAGTCAGAGCGTCTGGTTAGTGGTCAGTCAGAGCGTCTGGTTAGTCATCAGTCAGGGCGTCTGGTTAGTCATCAGTCAGAGCGTCTGGTTAGTCATCAGTCAGAGCGTCTGGTTAGTCATCAGTCAGAGCGTCTGGTTAGTGGTCAGTCAGAGCGTCTGGTTAGTCATCAGTCAGGGCGTCTGGTTAGTGGTCAGTCAGGGCGTCTGGTTAGTGGTCAGTCAGAGCGTCTGGTTAGTCATCAGTCAGGGCGTCTGGTTAGTGGTCAGTCAGGGCGTCTGGTTAGTCGTCAGTCAGGGCGTCTGGTTAGTGGTCAGTCAGGGCGTCTGGTTAGTCGTCAGTCAGAGCGTCTGGTTAGTCGTCAGTCAGAGCGTCTGGTTAGTCATCAGTCAGGGCGTCTGGTTAGTCATCAGTCAGAGCGTCTGGTTAGTGGTCAGTCAGGGCGTCTGGTTAGTCGTCAGTCAGAGCGTCTGGTTAGTCGTCAGTCAGAGCGTCTGGTTAGTGGTCAGTCAGGGCGTCTGGTTAGTCGTCAGTCAGAGCGTCTGGTTAGTCGTCAGTCAGAGCGTCTGGTTAGTCATCAGTCAGAGCGTCTGGTTAGTGGTCAGTCAGGGCGTCTGGTTAGTCATCAGTCAGGGCGTCTGGTTAGTCGTCAGTCAGAGCGTCTGGTTAGTCATCAGTCAGAGCGTCTGGTTAGTGGTCAGTCAGGACGTCTGGTTAGTCGTCAGTCAGGGCGTCTGGTTAGTCATCAGTCAGAGCGTCTGGTTAGTGGTCAGTCAGGGCGTCTGGTTAGTCGTCAGTCAGAGCGTCTGGTTAGTCGTCAGTCAGAGCGTCTGGTTAGTCATCAGTCAGGGCGTCTGGTTAGTCATCAGTCAGAGCGTCTGGTTAGTCGTCAGTCAGAGCGTCTGGTTAGTCGTCAGTCAGGGCGTCTGGTTAGTGGTCAGTCAGGGCGTCTGGTTAGTCATCAGTCAGAGCGTCTGGTTAGTCATCAGTCAGGGCGTCTGGTTAGTCATCAGTCAGAGCGTCTGGTTAGTCATCAGTCAGAGCGTCTGGTTAGTGGTCAGTCAGGGCGTCTGGTTAGTCATCAGTCAGGGCGTCTGGTTAGTCATCAGTCAGAGCGTCTGGTTAGTGGTCAGTCAGGGCGTCTGGTTAGTCGTCAGTCAGGGCGTCTGGTTAGTGGTCAGTCAGGGCGTCTGGTTAGTCGTCAGTCAGAGCGTCTGGTTAGTCGTCAGTCAGAGCGTCTGGTTAGTCGTCAGTCAGAGCGTCTGGTTAGTCGTCAGTCAGAGCGTCTGGTTAGTCGTCAGTCAGGGCGTCTGGTTAGTGGTCAGTCAGGGCGTCTGGTTAGTCATCAGTCAGGGCGTCTGGTTAGTCATCAGTCAGGGCGTCTGGTTAGTCATCAGTCAGGGCGTCTGGTTAGTCATCAGTCAGAGCGTCTGGTTAGTCATCAGTCAGGGCGTCTGGTTAGTCATCAGTCAGGGCGTCTGGTTAGTCATCAGTCAGGGCGTCTGGTTAGTCGTCAGTCAGGGCGTCTGGTTAGTCATCAGTCAGGGCGTCTGGTTAGTCATCAGTCAGAGCGTCTGGTTAGTGGTCAGTCAGGGCGTCTGGTTAGTCGTCAGTCAGAGCGTCTGGTTAGTCGTCAGTCAGAGCGTCTGGTTAGTGGTCAGTCAGGGCGTCTGGTTAGTCGTCAGTCAGAGCGTCTGGTTAGTCGTCAGTCAGAGCGTCTGGTTAGTCATCAGTCAGAGCGTCTGGTTAGTGGTCAGTCAGGGCGTCTGGTTAGTCATCAGTCAGGGCGTCTGGTTAGTCATCAGTCAGAGCGTCTGGTTAGACGTCAGTCAGAGCGTCTGGTTAGTCATCAGTCAGAGCGTCTGGTTAGTGGTCAGTCAGGGCGTCTGGTTAGTCGTCAGTCAGGGCGTCTGGTTAGTGGTCAGTCAGGGCGTCTGGTTAGTCGTCAGTCAGAGCGTCTGGTTAGTCGTCAGTCAGAGCGTCTGGTTAGTCGTCAGTCAGAGCGTCTGGTTAGTCATCAGTCAGGGCGTCTGGTTAGTGGTCAGTCAGGGCGTCTGGTTAGTCATCAGTCAGAGCGTCTGGTTAGTGGTCAGTCAGGGCGTCTGGTTAGTCATCAGTCAGGGCGTCTGGTTAGTCATCAGTCAGGGCGTCTGGTTAGTCATCAGTCAGGGCGTCTGGTTAGTCATCAGTCAGAGCGTCTGGTTAGTCATCAGTCAGGGCGTCTGGTTAGTCATCAGTCAGAGCGTCTGGTTAGTCATCAGTCAGAGCGTCTGGTTAGTCATCAGTCAGAGCGTCTGGTTAGTCATCAGTCAGGGCGTCTGGTTAGTCATCAGTCAGAGCGTCTGGTTAGTCATCAGTCAGAGCGTCTGGTTAGTCATCAGTCAGGGCGTCTGGTTAGTCATCAGTCAGAGCGTCTGGTTAGTCGTCAGTCAGAGCGTCTGGTTAGTGGTCAGTCAGAGCGTCTGGTTAGTCATCAGTCAGAGCGTCTGGTTAGTCATCAGTCAGAGCGTCTGGTTAGTCATCAGTCAGAGCGTCTGGTTAGTCGTCAGTCAGAGCGTCTGGTTAGTGGTCAGTCAGAGCGTCTGGTTAGTCATCAGTCAGGGCGTCTGGTTAGTCATCAGTCAGGGCGTCTGGTTAGTCGTCAGTCAGGGCGTCTGGTTAGTCATCAGTCAGGGCGTCTGGTTAGTCATCAGTCAGAGCGTCTGGTTAGTGGTCAGTCAGGGCGTCTGGTTAGTCGTCAGTCATAGCGTCTGGTTAGTCATCAGTCAGAGCGTCTGGTTAGTCATCAGTCAGGGCGTCTGGTTAGTCATCAGTCATAGCGTCTGGTTAGTCATCAGTCAGAGCGTCTGGTTAGTCATCAGTCAGAGCGTCTGGTTAGTCATCAGTCAGAGCGTCTGGTTAGTCATCAGTCAGAGCGTCTGGTTAGTGGTCAGTCAGGGCGTCTGGTTAGTCGTCAGTCAGGGCGTCTGGTTAGTGGTCAGTCAGGGCGTCTGGTTAGTCATCAGTCAGAGCGTCTGGTTAGTGGTCAGTCAGGGCGTCTGGTTAGTCATCAGTCAGGGCGTCTGGTTAGTCATCAGTCAGAGCGTCTGGTTAGTCGTCAGTCAGAGCGTCTGGTTAGTCATCAGTCAGAGCGTCTGGTTAGTGGTCAGTCAGGGCGTCTGGTTAGTCGTCAGTCAGGGCGTCTGGTTAGTGGTCAGTCAGGGCGTCTGGTTAGTCGTCAGTCAGAGCGTCTGGTTAGTCGTCAGTCAGAGCGTCTGGTTAGTCGTCAGTCAGAGCGTCTGGTTAGTCATCAGTCAGGGCGTCTGGTTAGTGGTCAGTCAGGGCGTCTGGTTAGTCATCAGTCAGAGCGTCTGGTTAGTGGTCAGTCAGGGCGTCTGGTTAGTCATCAGTCAGGGCGTCTGGTTAGTCATCAGTCAGGGCGTCTGGTTAGTCATCAGTCAGAGCGTCTGGTTAGTCATCAGTCAGGGCGTCTGGTTAGTCATCAGTCAGGGCGTCTGGTTAGTCGTCAGTCAGGGCGTCTGGTTAGTCATCAGTCAGGGCGTCTGGTTAGTCGTCAGTCAGGGCGTCTGGTTAGTCGTCAGTCAGGGCGTCTGGTTAGTCGTCAGTCAGGGCATCTGGTTAGTGGTCAGTCAGGGCGTCTGGTTAGTCATCAGTCAGAGCGTCTGGTTAGTCATCAGTCAGAGCGTCTGGTTAGTGGTCAGTCAGGGCGTCTGGTTAGTCATCAGTCAGGGCGTCTGGTTAGTCATCAGTCAGAGCGTCTGGTTAGTCAT
Source organism: Sebastes fasciatus (assembly GCF_043250625.1). NCBI lineage: Eukaryota > Metazoa > Chordata > Actinopteri > Perciformes > Sebastidae > Sebastes > Sebastes fasciatus. The sequence goes on along the minus strand of NW_027428111.1, from coordinate 194,042 downwards.
CAGTCAGAGCGTCTGGTTAGTGGTCAGTCAGGGCGTCTGGTTAGTCATCAGTCAGAGCGTCTGGTTAGTGGTCAGTCAGGGCGTCTGGTTAGTCATCAGTCAGAGCGTCTGGTTAGTCGTCAGTCAGAGCGTCTGGTTAGTGGTCAGTCAGAGCGTCTGGTTAGTCATCAGTCAGGGCGTCTGGTTAGTCATCAGTCAGGGCGTCTGGTTAGTCATCAGTCAGAGCGTCTGGTTAGTCGTCAGTCAGGGCGTCTGGTTAGTCATCAGTCAGGGCGTCTGGTTAGTCATCAGTCAGAGCGTCTGGTTAGTGGTCAGTCAGGGCGTCTGGTTAGTCGTCAGTCAGAGCGTCTGGTTAGTCGTCAGTCAGAGCGTCTGGTTAGTCATCAGTCAGAGCGTCTGGTTAGTCGTCAGTCAGAGCGTCTGGTTAGTCGTCAGTCAGGGCGTCTGGTTAGTGGTCAGTCAGGGCGTCTGGTTAGTCGTCAGTCAGGGCGTCTGGTTAGTCGTCAGTCAGAGCGTCTGGTTAGTCGTCAGTCAGGGCGTCTGGTTAGTGGTCAGTCAGGGCGTCTGGTTAGTCATCAGTCAGAGCGTCTGGTTAGTCATCAGTCAGGGCGTCTGGTTAGTCATCAGTCAGGGCGTCTGGTTAGTCTTCAGTCAGGGCGTCTGGTTAGTCATCAGTCAGAGCGTCTGGTTAGTCATCAGTCAGGGCGTCTGGTTAGTCATCAGTCAGAGCGTCTGGTTAGTCATCAGTCAGGGCGTCTGGTTAGTCATCAGTCAGGGCGTCTGGTTAGTCATCAATCAGAGCGTCTGGTTAGTCATCAGTCAGAGCGTCTGGTTAGTCATCAGTCAGGGCGTCTGGTTAGTCATCAGTCAGGGCGTCTGGTTAGTCATCAGTCAGAGCGTCTGGTTAGTCATCAGTCAGGGCGTCTGGTTAGTCATCAGTCAGAGCGTCTGGTTAGTCATCAGTCAGGGCGTCTGGTTAGTCATCAGTCAGGGCGTCTGGTTAGTCATCAGTCAGGGCGTCTGGTTAGTCATCAGTCAGAGCGTCTGGTTAGTCATCAGTCAGGGCGTCTGGTTAGTCATCAGTCAGGGCGTCTGGTTAGTCATCAGTCAGGGCGTCTGGTTAGTCATCAGTCAGAGCGTCTGGTTAGTCATCAGTCAGGGCGTCTGGTTAGTCATCAGTCAGAGCGTCTGGTTAGTCATCAGTCAGAGCGTCTGGTTAGTCATCAGTCAGGGCGTCTGGTTAGTGGTCAGTCAGAGCGTCTGGTTAGTCATCAGTCAGGGCGTCTGGTTAATCATCAGTCAGGGCGTCTGGTTAGTCATCAGTCAGAGCGTCTGGTTAGTCATCAGTCAGGGCGTCTGGTTAGTCATCAGTCAGGGCGTCTGGTTAGTCATCAGTCAGGGCGTCTGGTTAGTCATCAGTCAGAGCGTCTGGTTAGTCATCAGTCAGGGCGTCTGGTTAGTCATCAGTCAGAGCGTCTGGTTAGTCATCAGTCAGAGCGTCTGGTTAGTCATCAGTCAGGGCGTCTGGTTAGTGGTCAGTCAGAGCGTCTGGTTAGTCATCAGTCAGGGCGTCTGGTTAATCATCAGTCAGGGCGTCTGGTTAGTCATCAGTCAGAGCGTCTGGTTAGTCATCAGTCAGGGCGTCTGGTTAGTCATCAGTCAGGGCGTCTGGTTAGTCATCAGTCAGGGCGTCTGGTTAGTCATCAGTCAGGGCGTCTGGTTAGTCATCAGTCAGGGCGTCTGGTTAGTCATCAGTCAGGGCGTCTGGTTAGTCATCAGTCAGAGCGTCTGGTTAGTCATCAGTCAGAGCGTCTGGTTAGTGGTCAGTCAGAGCGTCTGGTTAGTCATCAGTCAGGGCGTCTGGTTAGTGGTCAGTCAGGGCGTCTGGTTAGTCATCAGTCAGGGCGTCTGGTTAGTCATCAGTCAGAGCGTCTGGTTAGTCATCAGTCAGAGCGTCTGGTTAGTCGTCAGTCAGAGCGTCTGGTTAGTGGTCAGTCAGAGCGTCTGGTTAGTCATCAGTCAGGGCGTCTGGTTAGTCATCAGTCAGAGCGTCTGGTTAGTCATCAGTCAGAGCGTCTGGTTAGTCATCAGTCAGAGCGTCTGGTTAGTGGTCAGTCAGAGCGTCTGGTTAGTCATCAGTCAGGGCGTCTGGTTAGTGGTCAGTCAGGGCGTCTGGTTAGTGGTCAGTCAGAGCGTCTGGTTAGTCATCAGTCAGGGCGTCTGGTTAGTGGTCAGTCAGGGCGTCTGGTTAGTCGTCAGTCAGGGCGTCTGGTTAGTGGTCAGTCAGGGCGTCTGGTTAGTCGTCAGTCAGAGCGTCTGGTTAGTCGTCAGTCAGAGCGTCTGGTTAGTCATCAGTCAGGGCGTCTGGTTAGTCATCAGTCAGAGCGTCTGGTTAGTGGTCAGTCAGGGCGTCTGGTTAGTCGTCAGTCAGAGCGTCTGGTTAGTCGTCAGTCAGAGCGTCTGGTTAGTGGTCAGTCAGGGCGTCTGGTTAGTCGTCAGTCAGAGCGTCTGGTTAGTCGTCAGTCAGAGCGTCTGGTTAGTCATCAGTCAGAGCGTCTGGTTAGTGGTCAGTCAGGGCGTCTGGTTAGTCATCAGTCAGGGCGTCTGGTTAGTCGTCAGTCAGAGCGTCTGGTTAGTCATCAGTCAGAGCGTCTGGTTAGTGGTCAGTCAGGACGTCTGGTTAGTCGTCAGTCAGGGCGTCTGGTTAGTCATCAGTCAGAGCGTCTGGTTAGTGGTCAGTCAGGGCGTCTGGTTAGTCGTCAGTCAGAGCGTCTGGTTAGTCGTCAGTCAGAGCGTCTGGTTAGTCGTCAGTCAGAGCGTCTGGTTAGTCATCAGTCAGGGCGTCTGGTTAGTGGTCAGTCAGGGCGTCTGGTTAGTCATCAGTCAGAGCGTCTGGTTAGTGGTCAGTCAGGGCGTCTGGTTAGTCATCAGTCAGGGCGTCTGGTTAGTCATCAGTCAGAGCGTCTGGTTAGTCGTCAGTCAGAGCGTCTGGTTAGTCATCAGTCAGAGCGTCTGGTTAGTGGTCAGTCAGGACGTCTGGTTAGTCGTCAGTCAGGGCGTCTGGTTAGTCATCAGTCAGAGCGTCTGGTTAGTGGTCAGTCAGGGCGTCTGGTTAGTCGTCAGTCAGAGCGTCTGGTTAGTCGTCAGTCAGAGCGTCTGGTTAGTGGTCAGTCAGGGCGTCTGGTTAGTCGTCAGTCAGGGCGTCTGGTTAGTCATCAGTCAGAGCGTCTGGTTAGTGGTCAGTCAGGGCGTCTGGTTAGTCATCAGTCAGGGCGTCTGGTTAGTCATCAGTCAGAGCGTCTGGTTAGTGGTCAGTCAGGGCGTCTGGTTAGTCGTCAGTCAGAGCGTCTGGTTAGTCGTCAGTCAGAGCGTCTGGTTAGTCGTCAGTCAGAGCGTCTGGTTAGTCATCAGTCAGAGCGTCTGGTTAGTCGTCAGTCAGAGCGTCTGGTTAGTCGTCAGTCAGAGCGTCTGGTTAGTCGTCAGTCAGAGCGTCTGGTTAGTCGTCAGTCAGAGCGTCTGGTTAGTCATCAGTCAGAGCGTCTGGTTAGTGGTCAGTCAGGGCGTCTGGTTAGTCATCAGTCAGGGCGTCTGGTTAGTCATCAGTCAGGGCGTCTGGTTAGTCATCAGTCAGAGCGTCTGGTTAGTCATCAGTCAGGGCGTCTGGTTAGTCATCAGTCAGGGCGTCTGGTTAGTCATCAGTCAGGGCGTCTGGTTAGTCATCAGTCAGAGCGTCTGGTTAGTCATCAGTCAGAGCGTCTGGTTAGTCATCAGTCAGGGCGTCTGGTTAGTCATCAGTCAGGGCGTCTGGTTAGTCGTCAGTCAGGGCGTCTGGTTAGTCATCAGTCAGGGCGTCTGGTTAGTGGTCAGTCAGGGCGTCTGGTTAGTCATCAGTCAGAGCGTCTGGTTAGTCATCAGTCAGAGCGTCTGGTTAGTCATCAGTCAGGGCGTCTGGTTAGTCATCAGTCAGGGCGTCTGGTTAGTCATCAGTCAGAGCGTCTGGTTAGTCATCAGTCAGGGCGTCTGGTTAGTCATCAGTCAGAGCGTCTGGTTAGTCATCAGTCAGAGCGTCTGGTTAGTCATCAGTCAGAGCGTCTGGTTAGTCATCAGTCAGGGCGTCTGGTTAGTCATCAGTCAGAGCGTCTGGTTAGTCATCAGTCAGGGCGTCTGGTTAGTCATCAGTCAGAGCGTCTGGTTAGTCATCAGTCAGAGCGTCTGGTTAGTCATCAGTCAGGGCGTCTGGTTAGTCATCAGTCAGAGCGTCTGGTTAGTCATCAGTCAGAGCGTCTGGTTAGTCATCAGTCAGGGCGTCTGGTTAGTCATCAGTCAGAGCGTCTGGTTAGTCATCAGTCAGAGCGTCTGGTTAGTCATCAGTCAGAGCGTCTGGTTAGTCATCAGTCAGAGCGTCTGGTTAGTCATCAGTCAGGGCGTCTGGTTAGTGGTCAGTCAGAGCGTCTGGTTAGTGGTCAGTCAGAGCGTCTGGTTAGTGGTCAGTCAGGGCGTCTGGTTAGTCATCAGTCAGAGCGTCTGGTTAGTGGTCAGTCAGGGCGTCTGGTTAGTCTTCAGTCAGAGCGTCTGGTTAGTCATCAGTCAGGGCGTCTGGTTAGTCATCAGTCAGGGCGTCTGGTTAGTCATCAGTCAGAGCGTCTGGTTAGTCATCAGTCAGAGCGTCTGGTTAGTCATCAGTCAGAGCGTCTGGTTAGTCATCAGTCAGGGCGTCTGGTTAGTCATCAGTCAGAGCGTCTGGTTAGTGGTCAGTCAGGGCGTCTGGTTAGTCATCAGTCAGAGCGTCTGGTTAGTCATCAGTCAGGGCGTCTGGTTAGTGGTCAGTCAGGGCGTCTGGTTAGTCATCAGTCAGGGCATCTGGTTAGTCATCAGTCAGGGCATCTGGTTAGTCATCAGTCAGGGCGTCTGGTTAGTCATCAGTCAGGGCGTCTGGTTAGTCATCAGTCAGGGCATCTGGTTAGTCATCAGTCAGGGCATCTGGTTAGTCATCAGTCAGAGCGTCTGGTTAGTCATCAGTCAGGGCGTCTGGTTAGTCATCAGTCAGAGCGTCTGGTTAGTCATCAGTCAGAGCGTCTGGTTAGTGGTCAGTCAGGACGTCTGGTTAGTCGTCAGTCAGGGCGTCTGGTTAGTGGTCAGTCAGGGCGTCTGGTTAGTGGTCAGTCAGGGCGTCTGGTTAGTCGTCAGTCAGAGCGTCTGGTTAGTGGTCAGTCAGGGCGTCTGGTTAGTCGTCAGTCAGAGCGTCTGGTTAGTCGTCAGTCAGAGCGTCTGGTTAGTCGTCAGTCAGAGCGTCTGGTTAGTCATCAATCAGAGCGTCTGGTTAGTCATCAGTCAGAGCGTCTGGTTAGTCATCAGTCAGGGCGTCTGGTTAGTCATCAGTCAGGGCGTCTGGTTAGTCATCAGTCAGAGCGTCTGGTTAGTCATCAGTCAGGGCGTCTGGTTAGTCATCAGTCAGAGCGTCTGGTTAGTCATCAGTCAGGGCGTCTGGTTAGTCATCAGTCAGGGCGTCTGGTTAGTCATCAGTCAGGGCGTCTGGTTAGTCATCAGTCAGGGCGTCTGGTTAGTCATCAGTCAGAGCGTCTGGTTAGTCATCAGTCAGAGCGTCTGGTTAGTGGTCAGTCAGAGCGTCTGGTTAGTCATCAGTCAGGGCGTCTGGTTAGTGGTCAGTCAGGGCGTCTGGTTAGTCATCAGTCAGGGCGTCTGGTTAGTCATCAGTCAGAGCGTCTGGTTAGTCATCAATCAGAGCGTCTGGTTAGTCATCAGTCAGAGCGTCTGGTTAGTCGTCAGTCAGAGCGTCTGGTTAGTCGTCAGTCAGAGCGTCTGGTTAGTCATCAATCAGAGCGTCTGGTTAGTCATCAGTCAGAGCGTCTGGTTAGTCATCAGTCAGGGCGTCTGGTTAGTCATCAGTCAGGGCGTCTGGTTAGTCATCAGTCAGAGCGTCTGGTTAGTCATCAGTCAGGGCGTCTGGTTAGTCATCAGTCAGAGCGTCTGGTTAGTCATCAGTCAGGGCGTCTGGTTAGTCATCAGTCAGGGCGTCTGGTTAGTCATCAGTCAGGGCGTCTGGTTAGTCATCAGTCAGAGCGTCTGGTTAGTCATCAGTCAGGGCGTCTGGTTAGTCATCAGTCAGAGCGTCTGGTTAGTCATCAGTCAGAGCGTCTGGTTAGTCGTCAGTCAGAGCGTCTGGTTAGTGGTCAGTCAGAGCGTCTGGTTAGTCATCAGTCAGGGCGTCTGGTTAGTCATCAGTCAGGGCGTCTGGTTAGTCATCAGTCAGAGCGTCTGGTTAGTCATCAGTCAGAGCGTCTGGTTAGTGGTCAGTCAGAGCGTCTGGTTAGTCATCAGTCAGGGCGTCTGGTTAGTGGTCAGTCAGGGCGTCTGGTTAGTCATCAGTCAGGGCGTCTGGTTAGTCATCAGTCAGAGCGTCTGGTTAGTCATCAGTCAGAGCGTCTGGTTAGTCGTCAGTCAGAGCGTCTGGTTAGTGGTCAGTCAGAGCGTCTGGTTAGTCATCAGTCAGGGCGTCTGGTTAGTCATCAGTCAGAGCGTCTGGTTAGTCATCAGTCAGAGCGTCTGGTTAGTCATCAGTCAGAGCGTCTGGTTAGTGGTCAGTCAGAGCGTCTGGTTAGTCATCAGTCAGGGCGTCTGGTTAGTGGTCAGTCAGGGCGTCTGGTTAGTGGTCAGTCAGAGCGTCTGGTTAGTCATCAGTCAGGGCGTCTGGTTAGTGGTCAGTCAGGGCGTCTGGTTAGTCGTCAGTCAGGGCGTCTGGTTAGTGGTCAGTCAGGGCGTCTGGTTAGTCGTCAGTCAGAGCGTCTGGTTAGTCGTCAGTCAGAGCGTCTGGTTAGTCATCAGTCAGGGCGTCTGGTTAGTCATCAGTCAGAGCGTCTGGTTAGTGGTCAGTCAGGGCGTCTGGTTAGTCGTCAGTCAGAGCGTCTGGTTAGTCGTCAGTCAGAGCGTCTGGTTAGTGGTCAGTCAGGGCGTCTGGTTAGTCGTCAGTCAGAGCGTCTGGTTAGTCGTCAGTCAGAGCGTCTGGTTAGTCATCAGTCAGAGCGTCTGGTTAGTGGTCAGTCAGGGCGTCTGGTTAGTCATCAGTCAGGGCGTCTGGTTAGTCGTCAGTCAGAGCGTCTGGTTAGTCATCAGTCAGAGCGTCTGGTTAGTGGTCAGTCAGGACGTCTGGTTAGTCGTCAGTCAGGGCGTCTGGTTAGTCATCAGTCAGAGCGTCTGGTTAGTGGTCAGTCAGGGCGTCTGGTTAGTCGTCAGTCAGAGCGTCTGGTTAGTCGTCAGTCAGAGCGTCTGGTTAGTCGTCAGTCAGAGCGTCTGGTTAGTGGTCAGTCAGGGCGTCTGGTTAGTCATCAGTCAGAGCGTCTGGTTAGTGGTCAGTCAGGGCGTCTGGTTAGTCATCAGTCAGGGCGTCTGGTTAGTCATCAGTCAGAGCGTCTGGTTAGTCGTCAGTCAGAGCGTCTGGTTAGTCATCAGTCAGAGCGTCTGGTTAGTGGTCAGTCAGGACGTCTGGTTAGTCGTCAGTCAGGGCGTCTGGTTAGTCATCAGTCAGAGCGTCTGGTTAGTGGTCAGTCAGGGCGTCTGGTTAGTCGTCAGTCAGAGCGTCTGGTTAGTCGTCAGTCAGAGCGTCTGGTTAGTGGTCAGTCAGGGCGTCTGGTTAGTCGTCAGTCAGGGCGTCTGGTTAGTCATCAGTCAGAGCGTCTGGTTAGTGGTCAGTCAGGGCGTCTGGTTAGTCATCAGTCAGGGCGTCTGGTTAGTCATCAGTCAGAGCGTCTGGTTAGTGGTCAGTCAGGGCGTCTGGTTAGTCGTCAGTCAGAGCGTCTGGTTAGTCGTCAGTCAGAGCGTCTGGTTAGTCGTCAGTCAGAGCGTCTGGTTAGTCATCAGTCAGAGCGTCTGGTTAGTGGTCAGTCAGGGCGTCTGGTTAGTCGTCAGTCAGAGCGTCTGGTTAGTCGTCAGTCAGAGCGTCTGGTTAGTCGTCAGTCAGAGCGTCTGGTTAGTCGTCAGTCAGAGCGTCTGGTTAGTCGTCAGTCAGAGCGTCTGGTTAGTCGTCAGTCAGAGCGTCTGGTTAGTCGTCAGTCAGAGCGTCTGGTTAGTCGTCAGTCAGAGCGTCTGGTTAGTCATCAGTCAGAGCGTCTGGTTAGTGGTCAGTCAGGGCGTCTGGTTAGTCATCAGTCAGGGCGTCTGGTTAGTCATCAGTCAGGGCGTCTGGTTAGTCATCAGTCAGAGCGTCTGGTTAGTCATCAGTCAGAGCGTCTGGTTAGTGGTCAGTCAGGGCGTCTGGTTAGTCATCAGTCAGGGCGTCTGGTTAGTCGTCAGTCAGAGCGTCTGGTTAGTCATCAGTCAGAGCGTCTGGTTAGTGGTCAGTCAGGACGTCTGGTTAGTCGTCAGTCAGGGCGTCTGGTTAGTCATCAGTCAGAGCGTCTGGTTAGTGGTCAGTCAGGGCGTCTGGTTAGTCGTCAGTCAGAGCGTCTGGTTAGTCGTCAGTCAGAGCGTCTGGTTAGTCGTCAGTCAGAGCGTCTGGTTAGTCATCAGTCAGGGCGTCTGGTTAGTGGTCAGTCAGGGCGTCTGGTTAGTCATCAGTCAGAGCGTCTGGTTAGTGGTCAGTCAGGGCGTCTGGTTAGTCATCAGTCAGGGCGTCTGGTTAGTCATCAGTCAGAGCGTCTGGTTAGTCGTCAGTCAGAGCGTCTGGTTAGTCATCAGTCAGAGCGTCTGGTTAGTGGTCAGTCAGGACGTCTGGTTAGTCGTCAGTCAGGGCGTCTGGTTAGTCATCAGTCAGAGCGTCTGGTTAGTGGTCAGTCAGGGCGTCTGGTTAGTCGTCAGTCAGAGCGTCTGGTTAGTCGTCAGTCAGAGCGTCTGGTTAGTGGTCAGTCAGGGCGTCTGGTTAGTCGTCAGTCAGGGCGTCTGGTTAGTCATCAGTCAGAGCGTCTGGTTAGTGGTCAGTCAGGGCGTCTGGTTAGTCATCAGTCAGGGCGTCTGGTTAGTCATCAGTCAGAGCGTCTGGTTAGTGGTCAGTCAGGGCGTCTGGTTAGTCGTCAGTCAGAGCGTCTGGTTAGTCGTCAGTCAGAGCGTCTGGTTAGTCGTCAGTCAGAGCGTCTGGTTAGTCGTCAGTCAGAGCGTCTGGTTAGTCGTCAGTCAGAGCGTCTGGTTAGTCGTCAGTCAGAGCGTCTGGTTAGTCGTCAGTCAGAGCGTCTGGTTAGTCGTCAGTCAGAGCGTCTGGTTAGTCATCAGTCAGAGCGTCTGGTTAGTGGTCAGTCAGGGCGTCTGGTTAGTCATCAGTCAGGGCGTCTGGTTAGTCATCAGTCAGGGCGTCTGGTTAGTCATCAGTCAGAGCGTCTGGTTAGTCATCAGTCAGGGCGTCTGGTTAGTCATCAGTCAGGGCGTCTGGTTAGTCATCAGTCAGGGCGTCTGGTTAGTCATCAGTCAGAGCGTCTGGTTAGTCATCAGTCAGAGCGTCTGGTTAGTCATCAGTCAGGGCGTCTGGTTAGTCATCAGTCAGGGCGTCTGGTTAGTCGTCAGTCAGGGCGTCTGGTTAGTCATCAGTCAGGGCGTCTGGTTAGTGGTCAGTCAGGGCGTCTGGTTAGTCATCAGTCAGAGCGTCTGGTTAGTCATCAGTCAGAGCGTCTGGTTAGTCATCAGTCAGGGCGTCTGGTTAGTCATCAGTCAGGGCGTCTGGTTAGTCATCAGTCAGAGCGTCTGGTTAGTCATCAGTCAGGGCGTCTGGTTAGTCATCAGTCAGAGCGTCTGGTTAGTCATCAGTCAGAGCGTCTGGTTAGTCATCAGTCAGAGCGTCTGGTTAGTCATCAGTCAGGGCGTCTGGTTAGTCATCAGTCAGAGCGTCTGGTTAGTCATCAGTCAGGGCGTCTGGTTAGTCATCAGTCAGAGCGTCTGGTTAGTCATCAGTCAGAGCGTCTGGTTAGTCATCAGTCAGGGCGTCTGGTTAGTCATCAGTCAGAGCGTCTGGTTAGTCATCAGTCAGAGCGTCTGGTTAGTCATCAGTCAGGGCGTCTGGTTAGTCATCAGTCAGAGCGTCTGGTTAGTCATCAGTCAGAGCGTCTGGTTAGTCATCAGTCAGAGCGTCTGGTTAGTCATCAGTCAGAGCGTCTGGTTAGTCATCAGTCAGGGCGTCTGGTTAGTGGTCAGTCAGAGCGTCTGGTTAGTGGTCAGTCAGAGCGTCTGGTTAGTGGTCAGTCAGGGCGTCTGGTTAGTCATCAGTCAGAGCGTCTGGTTAGTGGTCAGTCAGGGCGTCTGGTTAGTCTTCAGTCAGAGCGTCTGGTTAGTCATCAGTCAGGGCGTCTGGTTAGTCATCAGTCAGGGCGTCTGGTTAGTCATCAGTCAGAGCGTCTGGTTAGTCATCAGTCAGAGCGTCTGGTTAGTCATCAGTCAGAGCGTCTGGTTAGTCATCAGTCAGAGCGTCTGGTTAGTCATCAGTCAGGGCGTCTGGTTAGTCATCAGTCAGAGCGTCTGGTTAGTGGTCAGTCAGGGCGTCTGGTTAGTCATCAGTCAGAGCGTCTGGTTAGTCATCAGTCAGGGCGTCTGGTTAGTGGTCAGTCAGGGCGTCTGGTTAGTCATCAGTCAGGGCATCTGGTTAGTCATCAGTCAGGGCATCTGGTTAGTCATCAGTCAGGGCGTCTGGTTAGTCATCAGTCAGGGCGTCTGGTTAGTCATCAGTCAGGGCATCTGGTTAGTCATCAGTCAGGGCATCTGGTTAGTCATCAGTCAGAGCGTCTGGTTAGTCATCAGTCAGAGCGTCTGGTTAGTCATCAGTCAGGGCGTCTGGTTAGTCATCAGTCAGGGCGTCTGGTTAGTCATCAGTCAGAGCGTCTGGTTAGTCATCAGTCAGGGCATCTGGTTAGTCATCAGTCAGAGCGTCTGGTTAGTCGTCAGTCAGGGCGTCTGGTTAGTCGTCAGTCAGGGCGTCTGGTTAGTGGTCAGTCAGGGCGTCTGGTTAGTCATCAGTCAGGGCGTCTGGTTAGTCATCAGTCAGAGCGTCTGGTTAGTCATCAGTCAGAGCGTCTGGTTAGTCATCAGTCAGAGCGTCTGGTTAGTCATCAGTCAGAGCGTCTGGTTAGTCATCAGTCAGAGCGTCTGGTTAGTCATCAGTCAGGGCGTCTGGTTAGTCATCAGTCAGGGCGTCTGGTTAGTCATCAGTCAGGGCGTCTGGTTAGTCATCAGTCAGAGCGTCTGGTTAGTCATCAGTCAGAGCGTCTGGTTAGTCATCAGTCAGGGCGTCTGGTTAGTCATCAGTCAGAGCGTCTGGTTAGTCATCAGTCAGGGCGTCTGGTTAGTCATCAGTCAGGGCGTCTGGTTAGTCATCAGTCAGAGCGTCTGGTTAGTCATCAGTCAGGGCGTCTGGTTAGTCGTCAGTCAGGGCGTCTGGTTAGTCGTCAGTCAGGGCGTCTGGTTAGTCATCAGTCAGGGCGTCTGGTTAGTCATCAGTCAGGGCGTCTGGTTAGTCATCAGTCAGAGCGTCTGGTTAGTCATCAGTCAGAGCGTCTGGTTAGTCATCAGTCAGGGCGTCTGGTTAGTCATCAGTCAGAGCGTCTGGTTAGTCATCAGTCAGAGCGTCTGGTTAGTCATCAGTCAGAGCGTCTGGTTAGTCATCAGTCAGGGCGTCTGGTTAGTCGTCAGTCAGAGCGTCTGGTTAGTGGTCAGTCAGGGCGTCTGGTTAGTCATCAGTCAGAGCGTCTGGTTAGTCATCAGTCAGAGCGTCTGGTTAGTCATCAGTCAGAGCGTCTGGTTAGTCATCAGTCAGGGCGTCTGGTTAGTCATCAGTCAGAGCGTCTGGTTAGTCATCAGTCAGAGCGTCTGGTTAGTCATCAGTCAGAGCGTCTGGTTAGTCATCAGTCAGGGCGTCTGGTTAGTCATCAGTCAGGGCGTCTGGTTAGTCATCAGTCAGAGCGTCTGGTTAGTCATCAGTCAGAGCGTCTGGTTAGTCATCAGTCAGAGCGTCTGGTTAGTCATCAGTCAGGGCGTCTGGTTAGTCATCAGTCAGAGCGTCTGGTTAGTCATCAGTCAGGGCGTCTGGTTAGTCATCAGTCAGAGCGTCTGGTTAGTGGTCAGTCAGGGCGTCTGGTTAGTCATCAGTCAGAGCGTCTGGTTAGTCATCAGTCAGGGCGTCTGGTTAGTCGTCAGTCAGGGCGTCTGGTTAGTCATCAGTCAGGGCGTCTGGTTAGTCATCAGTCAGGGCGTCTGGTTAGTCATCAGTCAGGGCGTCTGGTTAGTCATCAGTCAGAGCGTCTGGTTAGTCATCAGTCAGAGCGTCTGGTTAGTCATCAGTCAGGGCGTCTGGTTAGTCGTCAGTCAGAGCGTCTGGTTAGTCGTCAGTCAGAGCGTCTGGTTAGTCGTCAGTCAGGGCGTCTGGTTAGTCATCAGTCAGGGCGTCTGGTTAGTGGTCAGTCAGGGCGTCTGGTTAGTCATCAGTCAGGGCGTCTGGTTAGTCATCAGTCAGAGCGTCTGGTTAGTCGTCAGTCAGAGCGTCTGGTTAGTCATCAGTCAGGGCGTCTGGTTAGTCATCAGTCAGGGCGTCTGGTTAGTCTTCAGTCAGAGCGTCTGGTTAGTGGTCAGTCAGGGCGTCTGGTTAGTCATCAGTCAGAGCGTCTGGTTAGTGGTCAGTCAGGGCGTCTGGTTAGTCATCAGTCAGAGCGTCTGGTTAGTGGTCAGTCAGGGCGTCTGGTTAGTCTTCAGTCAGAGCGTCTGGTTAGTCATCAGTCAGGGCGTCTGGTTAGTCATCAGTCAGGGCGTCTGGTTAGTCATCAGTCAGAGCGTCTGGTTAGTCATCAGTCAGGGCGTCTGGTTAGTCATCAGTCAGGGCGTCTGGTTAGTCATCAGTCAGAGCGTCTGGTTAGTCATCAGTCAGGGCGTCTGGTTAGTCATCAGTCAGGGCGTCTGGTTAGTCATCAGTCAGGGCGTCTGGTTAGTCATCAGTCAGGGCATCTGGTTAGTCATCAGTCAGGGCGTCTGGTTAGTCATCAGTCAGAGCGTCTGGTTAGTCGTCAGTCAGGGCGTCTGGTTAGTCATCAGTCAGGGCGTCTGGTTAGTGGTCAGTCAGGGCGTCTGGTTAGTCGTCAGTCAGAGCGTCTGGTTAGTCATCAGTCAGAGCGTCTGGTTAGTCATCAGTCAGAGCGTCTGGTTAGTCATCAGTCAGGGCGTCTGGTTAGTCATCAGTCAGGGCGTCTGGTTAGTCGTCAGTCAGGGCGTCTGGTTAGTCATCAGTCAGAGCGTCTGGTTAGTCATCAGTCAGGGCGTCTGGTTAGTCGTCAGTCAGGGCGTCTGGTTAGTGGTCAGTCAGGGCGTCTGGTTAGTCGTCAGTCAGGGCGTCTGGTTAGTGGTCAGTCAGGGCGTCTGGTTAGTCATCAGTCAGAGCGTCTGGTTAGTCATCAGTCAGGGCGTCTGGTTAGTCGTCAGTCAGGGCGTCTGGTTAGTGGTCAGTCAGGGCGTCTGGTTAGTCGTCAGTCAGGGCGTCTGGTTAGTCATCAGTCAGAGCGTCTGGTTAGTCATCAGTCAGAGCGTCTGGTTAGTCATCAGTCAGGGCGTCTGGTTAGTCGTCAGTCAGGGCGTCTGGTTAGTGGTCAGTCAGGGCGTCTGGTTAGTCGTCAGTCAGGGCGTCTGGTTAGTCATCAGTCAGAGCGTCTGGTTAGTCATCAGTCAGGGCGTCTGGTTAGTCGTCAGTCAGAGCGTCTGGTTAGTCATCAGTCAGAGCGTCTGGTTAGTCATCAGTCAGAGCGTCTGGTTAGTCGTCAGTCAGAGCGTCTGGTTAGTCATCAGTCAGAGCGTCTGGTTAGTCGTCAGTCAGGGCGTCTGGTTAGTCGTCAGTCAGGGCGTCTGGTTAGTCGTCAGTCAGGGCGTCTGGTTAGTCGTCAGTCAGGGCGTCTGGTTAGTCGTCAGTCAGGGCGTCTGGTTAGTCGTCAGTCAGGGCGTCTGGTTAGTCATCAGTCAGAGCGTCTGGTTAGTCGTCAGTCAGGGCGTCTGGTTAGTCGTCAGTCAGGGCGTCTGGTTAGTCGTCAGTCAGAGCGTCTGGTTAGTCGTCAGTCAGGGCGTCTGGTTAGTCGTCA